>NW_022194798.1:8241-84596 GCF_900067095.1 Fusarium proliferatum ET1 | reverse complement strand
CTATGGCGAAGACTAATTTCGCGACTAATCCTTTATGTCCAATAGCATTTCTGTAATTGGTGTGTAGATAGATGCCGATTTCTCTAGCTCAGCACGTCCTGTGCCCCAATAGGGGACTTTCGGGGCCTATGGCCCCCCGGACGAAAAATATACATAACATAACATAACATACTCCCGTCAGGCAGACGTTTGTGCAGGCGGCTGATTACGACCCTGGAGACTTATCACTTTATATAGACAATATATCTCATACATAGCTTGCATCCCTGTAGGCTGCCTAAAGACGTCTCAATATTAGGTAATGAAAATAAAGACATAAAAGACTTGACCAATTATCTTGGCACTAACTACGCACTCTACTAAAGGATGTCTGTCATCTGGCAACTCTTCATAAACCCTAATATCAGTCCCCTCTTGTCAACCGGGGAGAAGCGATAAATTCTCTGCCTTGTCCATAAAACCAGCTATCTTCCTCAGCAGCTTCTTCTCCATTTAACGCTTCCCGGGTGGCTTGCCATCAATCTCGTCGCAACTCTGCCGCAGACCAGCCAACTCGTACATAAGAATGACTCGACAAATAGCCACTCCTGCAATGTACCTTCCAACAATTATTAAGGCGTCTTGCATACCGACGAAAAGCATGCCTGAGAAAATAAGGGTACCAAAAAGAATGTGAAGAATTGTAATAGTCGATTGCAACCAAGACAATACTAAGAATGTTTTGGTCTCTGGAAAAGAGTAAATTTTCGCAACGTATTTTGTTGAGGAGCATGGGAATAACTCAGTTGTGGTTATGATGTTCATTAGCCTTGGTCCAATACCTTTAATCCAGTACATTACGGAGCTAAGATTCTGCGCCCAGGACTTCAGAAACTTTATGAACCCCAATTGCTTCTTTTTTTCCTTTGACCACTGCCGAGTAAGATTTTTATCGGTCTCGGCAGTGGAGGATTCTCGGGTCCTTGACCCGCGAAGACGAAGTCGAGAGATAAAACAAGCTGCAATATGCAGAGCGATGCCAACAGCCAGCCATAATCCAGGAAGGAAGTCGGCATCTGGTGAGAAAGCAAAGATGGCCCGATAGTTGGCTTTCAAGGTGTTATCCAAAACATTATAGCACGCTGCCGTGGTGACAAGGTATTCCGCTGCTGATATTAACAGCTGCGAGTAGACCGCTCCTGGGCGCCATTGCACATATCTGTTTCCATCGACGCTGAGAATATCAATAGGATTAGAGTACTCAAATGCCCTGCTGAAATATGCCGAGGGTGAGGCCAAAGCCAAACCAGCGGCAAGGAGTGGCCTTCTACCAACATTGCAAAGCATGGCGATCTCATCGTGTGAGGGGCCGAGGAGAGCAATGATGGTGGGCATGACACCAAGTACGACCTGAGCGCCTGTCATGGCGAACTTAAGGTATTCGGATGTGTGATCCAGAATGCACTCAATGAGCGGTTGGGTAATAGCCGTGTAGATACCTCCGCCGCCGAGAAAGTCAATCTCCGAGTGGTTCTTGAACCCAGTCAAGTATTTGTCATATTCGGCGGTGCAGTTGACCTTGACGATTGTCTCAAAGATCCATCCAAATTGAGGGTACCAATGCTTGAATTGCTTGGTGGATGTTACTGCAACAGCGGGTTGAATGGTAGTAGCATAAACAAGAGAAAAAAAGACAAAGGTGCTCGATTTCAAGTTATAAAACGACATCTTGGTAAAGTCTTGAAACCCAGGTCAGTCGGATAAAATGGATTTGCAGCCTGATTTAGGACCTGGCTGAGAGGAGAGAGCTTTTAAAACCATTTAACAAACCAGGCTGTGGATTTCAGCTGAGGAGGACACCTGAAAATACAATAGTGGGGTAGCTTGGCGTCTATAAATAGTACATCCATTATTACGGCGGACCCACATCGAGATGTGGTTATCTGATAAGGGAGTCTGATATCGATAACGATAACGATTTGTAGATAAGTCACTACTGACTATTAAAGGGAAAATCGCTTAAAGGGAATCTTCCCTTCTTGAAGCTTTAGTTAATATAATACCGTTAAATTGTTGGGAGATTCAGAATCCAGACTGTTTAATGTCGGTTAGTGCAGTATCCTCTTTGTGACTGACTTTGTGAAATAGTAATCTTAATTTCGGATGATGTTGTTTCAGACACTTGCATCCATGATATACTGGCGCTAGTCACAATGGTGCATGCTCTCTCTCGCGATCTACGCCAATGGTTTACTGCACTTCTTTACCACCAGACCCTTTCAACGCATGACGTTGGAATACGACAAAGTGCCACCATTTCTTGTGCAAATAGTACTAAGGCTACTATTGATATAGCTTCGACATTTGTCAAGACACACAGAGGTTTGATAGGATGGCCAACCATATAATCGCATCCGGCCCGTTTGACTGCGATGACGTGATATTTCTTTATGACATCTTCCTCCAACGAAGGGCAAGTACATTTGGTTCAATAGAACACACATAAGCCTAACGAACAGAGGATCTCCTAAGAAAATACCTTGGGAATAACGGTATGACGCTGAAAAATCGTGCTGCATTGCATGCGTTCCCCAATGATGATGGCTTGCAGAGGTGTTCTCCCTATTAGCTGCCGCTAGTTCCTTTGTCCGGAAAGTCTACCTTCTGGGACCTTGCTAGTGAAAACAGAATCTGCTACCTGATTTATTTACAGAATCCATTTCCTCCAGTCAGTCTTGATCTCTTCCTTCTTAATGCGTAAGCGGATGTGCGCTTGTTGCCAATATGCTTCGACCCGCATTCATTTAGCTTCATCCACGTAGGAACCAAAGACAGGTGACCTCTGGTTTATCCCACTTATCACGCGGAAATGGCGACTCTGGGCTTCGGGTAGCGCTTAGAGTTTCATCGACGATGGGGATCCAGCAACATTCCTCGGGAGGGCCTCGGGAGGGCCTGAGCGCATGGGCCATTGAGTCTTGTTAAGTCCCCACATGCTAAGAACGTTGTGCATTTTGCCAAATAAGCTCAGTTGTCGAGATTAAGTCATCGAGAGAGTGATAAATCTACACCGCGATCCTGACAAAGAAATTATGGAGGATCTGTAGTTGAGACTTGTGGCTGAGAGCTTAAACAAGCAGGGAGAACTTGGAGGACTTGCATTTAGACCTCGGCTATCTCAAAATTAACAATGTTGTGACATAAGAAATACACTTCCACCTGGATAGCCTGACCTGGTCTGCATAACCCCCTTTCGTTGAAGCTTTGTAATTATCACGCATCACGATGTTGTCAAGAGTGGGATGTTCGGCTGAGTTGTTTGGGAGCTTCGGTCTATCCCACATGACCTCTGACCGTTACTTTTAGGTACTGTAAACAATCATACTCATTTATTATATTAATTCAAGTGCTATCGCAAAGATTCGTGCTATTCTCCAATCCACCTGTTTCTTAACCTTCTTGCCCCTCTTATCCTCACATAGCCAAATCACAATCGAGGCCAACGTTCCGCAAAGTACAATCTTCGAAGCCATGGCTCTTACACTGGAATATCTGCATGCCCATTTCCGTGGCGGTATGTCACTTTCTATCAATAGGCTCTGTTTTGAAGCTCATTTATAATACAGTCATAACTCAACCGCAAGATGATCTCTTTGGTCCTCTTCGTCGTCGATTCTCGGAGAATGAAGAAGGAGATCCGAAGTTGATTCTCCAGCCATCCTCTGAAGATGACATATCACTCGCAGTGAGATATGCCGTCTCCAACAAGCTGGAGCTGGCTGTGTGCAGCCAAGGCCATTCATTTCTCGGGGCATCGAGCTCTGACGGTGTCATCATTGATCTTCGTCGCCTTCGAACCGTCTGGGTTGATAATGAGAAGTACGGCAGCGAAGGCATTGTCACCATGGAAGGCGGCGCGAGCGTTAGCGACGTAGCCCTTGCTTGTGAGGAGAAGGGAGTGTTCTTGCCTCTTCCTTCTCACAAGGAGCTCGGTTACGCCGGATTTTCCCTTGGCGGGGGCTTCGGCTGGGGAATGGGTGTCGCTGGCTTGGCAATTGATCTCTTAGTGGAAGCGACAATTGTTCTTGCGAGTGGGGAGATCGTCACTTGCTCAGAAGACCAGAACCCAGAGCTATTCTTTGCGATTCGAGGAGCCGGATATAACTTCGGGGTCATCTCAAAGCTGAAGTTCAAAGCCAAGCCACTGACGCACCAAGTCTGGTACGGGACAATCGTCTATCCACGGTCCGCATATCAGTCAGTTCTCGAAACGGTCGACAAATGGAGCCTGACACAAAAACCAGAGGACATGGTCGCTATTGTTATCACGACATTGGTACCAGCAACTCGAGGTGAGGAGGCAATGCTCGCCATTGTGTACCACCATGGCTCCTCCGAAGACCAATTCAAGGGTCGATTCGGGAACTTTTTTGATATTCCACACTTGGGGTCCAATACCAGGCCCTGTTGGGCCCACGAAACAGCCGACTTTTTCCCTGAGTCAATCTGGCCTCGCACCAACCGCCTTTCGGACGGCACTCTTTTCACTCGTCTAACACCTCAGCTTTGGCTACCAGTTATTGATAGACTTCGTGAGTGGTATAAGAAAGACGACCGGAGAGAGTTGGGGACCCAGCTCTTCCTTGGCCTGTACAACTGGACAAAGGTGATCAACGAGAATGCCGGGAAGGCTACCGCGTGGCCCCCGTCACGAGCCCGTCCTGAGGATCCAGAAGGATTGAACTGGAAGGACATGGCTCTCTACGTTGGGTAAGATGATTCATTCCAGCTCAGGAGCAATGACTAACGAGAAGCCGCGATGTAGGTATGGAGATGAAAAGGAAGCCGAGGAAGCCACCAAGTTTGCATTAGGGCTTGTTCAGTTTGCACGCGAGAAACACGAAGAAATCGTTGGAGGAGATATCATTAAGGGGATGGTGTATCCAAATGCGGGCGCCATGCGTCAGCACTCCGGACAGTACATGTATAAGGAGCACTATCCGCAGTTACAGGTGCTGAAAGGGAAGTACGATCCCTTGAATGTGTTCCATAAGAAGCATCCTATTGAGCCTTCTCTCTAAGGCCTTGGTCTTGGTCTTAAAACAGAGGTCAAATATACTAAGGAAAGGTAGTTTATATAAATATACACACATATATATATATTGTGCTTGAATCGCCATTAAGCAGCGGCATTAATCCATCGTGCAAAGCTATCCGCCGACGGGCCAACATGTACCAGCTCCTTTAGCCTTCTCTTGTTGATCTTGTAACCAACGTAAGGGTACTTCTCTACGAAATAAGCTCCACCCGAGAGCCTCTTGAACTTGCCCAGCTTAGTCTCAACGTAACCCTCCAACTCCTTAGCCAGGTTATCCAAAGCCAAAGACCTTTCCTCAGTGTTTAAATTGTGGCTTGGTGTCGCGTCGGGCTGAAGTACAACAAATGCCGTAGGATGCTCCTGTTGAGTCTCTTGGTCACGGATCCCCACCACTACGGCTGTTGCTACGGCAGGGTGGTCGAAGAGAACAGCCTCAAACTCGGCCGCCGAAGCATGGGTACCGTAGCCATCACCAACACGAAGTAGCTCTTTCAACCGGTCAACGATGAAGACATTGGAGTTCTCATCCACGTATCCAACATCACCAGAATGGAACCAGCCATCAGCGTCAAAGTCTTTGTTAGCCTCGTCATTATCCTTGTAGCCGGCGAAGCGAGCAAGAGTGTTCCGCACAAGAATCTCTCCTTGCTCGTTGTGACCAAGATCCTTCCCAGTCTCGATGTCAAGCACCCTGGCTTCGAAACCATGAACAAGGGTACCACTTGATCCTGGCACAGATGATGCCTCATCGACCTGGAGGGTGATGAGGAGAGTTTCTGTCGTTCCCCATTCGAGAGTGAGGCGGACACCATTGAACTTATCTTGAACGGCATCCCTGATCTTTGTATGAACAGGAGCTCCAGCAGATAGAAGCCATTTGATGCTCTTGTAAGTGACCCCAACCTTCTCTGACTTTGCTATCTGAGCTGCGAGAGGCGGGGTGACGAAAAGGAAGGTGATAGCATACTTGTCAATTAGATGGAAGGTAGATTGATCGAAAGGCTGAGTGAGAATAATGACAGGAATCCCGAGGAGAATGTTCAGACCAAGGTTCAGCTTTGCATTGATTCCATAGGCGAAAGGCAGAGAGGAGAGCCAAACGTCTTTCTCTGGATCTGTGTCGGAGGGTACAGTCAGACGGGTTGTCAGGAGATTGGCAGCCCAGTGAGCATGAGTTGTGAGGAATGACTTGACGTTGCCTGATGATCCACTGGTACGGTAAATGAAAGCATAGTGATTCTCAGTTTCCTCGTGGGTGGACAGCCTGAATCCATTGAAGAGCTCATCTTGTTCAGCAAGAAGCTCCTCGACGTTGCTGATTCCCTCAGAAGAATTGTCGAGGCTAATCAGAGGAATACCATTGAATGCTTCGGCTGCCGGCTTTGTGATAGATGCCAGCGTTGAGTCAGTTATGATCAACTTGGCGTCAGCCTGTTCAAGTCTGGGAATAATTGCCAGAGCATCAAGTCCTTGCTGAACAGGGATTGGAGAGATTGTAGCCCCAGCTGCCAGTGCCGCAAAGAATGCAATGGGATAGTTTATCTCTCAGACGTTAGTCAATCAATCGTGTAGACGGGAGGATAAGGTTGGCTCACAGAGTTGTTGGCCAGAAATGCAATAACATTATTAGGCTTGATTCCGTATTTCTTGACAAGAACGCTAGCTAGTCGCAAGCTCTTGTTCTCGAGTTCTTCCAAAGTCAGAGTCTCCCCGGTGTTATGGACCCGGTATAGGACTTTGTCTTTGGGATAGTTCTCTCGAGCAGTGTTGAAGATGAAGTTGAACACGTCCGTGGAGGGCGGGTCAACCTTGGGAAACTTTGACTCAAAGACCATTTTTGGGATAGTGAATATTGCGATTTGGGTTGAGAATGTGAAGACTGTCTTCTTGCTCTCAGACCAAGACATTAAGTATTCCAGTTGCTAGAATATCCAATATGAGCCTAGGCCGCCAGCTGCAGAGGCATGTAACCCCCATCGAAGGTGACAATCTCGTCTTTCTGGCAGAAAGCACATCAACAGAATTACATGCCGACGGCATTCTCGCTCGTTCCAACATACAAGTGAAATTGACGCAATCGCGATGCCAACTTCCTATTCTCGTATTTTTCCAGCACGCTCCGAGCCCTGTAAGAGCTAATGCATATCACTCACCATCTCGAAACGGCTCGTGAAGATCAATTAGCCTTTTCTCGGGTTAGCGTAAACCATGACGTGGCGGTTCGAGCACCACATAAGCAGGTCGCGTTCACAAATTCCGCGTTTACGCGACATAGGGCTCCTCGATGACGCGACCAGTCAGCGTAGTTTTGGTCGGACTTACATGGATATATGGGTTATATGCATAACCTTTGTCAAGGGTTCATGGCTACTTCGTCGTGACAATCGAGTGTACTCCCGGTGACGGAGGGGTTCAGGGTATGCTGACCAGGGTACCAGCTCCGATGCGGCCCGGATCATCTCTGCTACCTGGGAGTCGACATGGCTTGTGAACGACAGCGGCATACACGACTTTCCAATTAAATCGGCAAATACTTACATGAGGCTATTTAGGTGGCTATTGGGTATATGTCTTGTAAACTGTTTCTCGTCTTAATCCATAAATCGATCATAGGTTTAAAATTAAAAATCTTAACAAGGCTTGACAGATGCAGCAGCGTCCAGGCTAAGACCACCAAGTTCTCATACAATTCTACTATAACGAAGTCTCTTTTGTTAAAAATCTCTGAAAATGGCGTCCAAAGAAACTGCCAGTCTCCCAGTCATTGACTTTGCCAAGATCATTGGCCCCTCAATCTCCCGCTCGCCAGGAGTCTTGGAAGACAGCATCAAAGAGAAGCAAAAGCTCTTCGATGCCTTTGTCAACGTTGGGTTTGTGTATCTGGCAAACCACTCCATCCCTGACTTTGCAAGAGAAAACCTCTTCTCCCATGCAAAGAAATTCTTTGCTCTGCCCGTATCAGAAAAGGCAAAAGTCGAGACGGGCGAGTCCAAGGGCTTCCATGGATGGTTTTCTCCCGCTCGAACATCAGGAGATTCTCGCCATTCCGATCTCAAAGAGGCGTTTGATGTTGGGAAAGAGAACGATCCAACGAGGCCAAATCAATGGCCTGAGAACTGGCCCGAGTTCCGCGATGACATGAACTTTTTCTTTGAGAAATGTCATGAGGTCCATCTTGTTCTCCTTCGTGTTCTCGCAGAGCAAGTCGGTGTCGATGGGGGTTTCTTTGAGCCTCACGTTGATGAGAAGGACCACTTCTTTCGTGTCATCTATTACCCTGAGACAACTCGGGCTGCGTTCAAAGAAAGAACCAGGGCCTCCGCACACACAGACTATGGCACCCTTACCCTGCTCTTCAACGATGAGAGTGGGGGACTGCAGGTGCGCCGAGCAGACGGGAAGTACATCGATGCTCCACCGATTCCCGGATGCGCCATTATCAACGGTAAGTCAACGAGCCCTAGAGATTCCCTTGGGCAAGATAAAAATGGCTAACCAAGAATAGTTGGGGATCTGCTGTCCCGCTGGTTCAACGACATCCTCATCTCTACCGAGCACCGCGTTGTGGAGCCGGTCCCCAAGCCTGCTGCCGACGGCAACATCCCTGACATTATCCCGGCACGCTACTCCATCGCTTGGTTTGGTCACCCTAACCGAGAGGCGTTAGTTGAACCCATTAAGGCTTGCTGCACTGCCTCGAACCCGCAGAAGTATGGCGCAGTCTACGCGGGAAAGCACGTTGTGGAGAGATTGGCCTATCTGCATAAAAATGGCCAAAACACCACGACCTGGACTGATGATATGCAACGCGAGACTTCTGAGGCTGTAGCTAATGCTCCGCTGCTTCAAGCAGGTAGTGCATAATCTTCAAGTTCTGTTTTAAATAGTCGTTCTATATTTAAATACTTCAATTCTACCTCTGAAAGTCATGAGACTGAACTAGTTAAACTTGATGTCGGCTGAAAGTTCGATTCGTTAACCATAAGCTCGTGAAATGAAAACCCCATATTACTACTCTGGCATAAACCTCAACAATGGCATTGTTAGCATGAAACGAAGGACAGCTTTGGTGACGCAAACCTCTTCTGCCCAGCTCCATGTCGCCTCCATACAAGCTCTCTCAAATCTGACGAAGAATTGTGACTCGACGTGCATATGCAGCCGCGCTTTCGGGCAAGTGTCATGGTCAAGTATGTCCGAGCAAGATCTCCCCGATGACTTGATCTACTGCATCAACGCAATTCCAACTCCGAGCTGCAGAAACTCTCTTTCAGTCCTTGCATTAGCGCATCGGGTCCTTTGGCACGATCTGGTTGCCACGATAGCATCGTGCACAAAGCCCCCACGTCTTACAAGGCACGTTTTGGTCAGCAACGGAGTGCAACTGGGACAAGCTGGAACACAACAATCAGAGGCAAAATCACGCAAAATTGTGACATTGTAATTGTAGATGCGTGCCTGCTATTGACCGAGGCCTAAGGCAAGTGTATGCCAGGAAGGTCTTTAGAAAGACATGCCTTTATCTATTTTTTCGGTGTAAATATCGACGTTAGAGATAACTTCACAAGTCGCCTGTATCGCCAAAATATGTTGCACTAGCAACTCATACATCTCCAAAGTGATCCATTAAACAGCCATCGCACAATTGGACAAGTGGCAACCACTACTGCACACACCCGCGATGCATATCGAGATACCGGTAAAGTCTTTATCCATCCCCAACATGCTCCGTTGCTAAGACATCTTGATTAGACACATAACCTCCGGCTTCCTGCGGCTTACCGGAACAGAAAGCCCGCAGCTTCAGCGTTAGTCAATGAAATCACGACGAATGGCAATGAGGCCATTCACTGGACGCCAGACTCATGGCGGTCAAAGTACGCTGCTCAGGCTGTAGAGTACAATGATACAGATGCTCTGGAGAACGTATGTACATCACTGAAGCAACTCCCGCCTCTTGTCAGTCGCTTGGAAATAGAGCAGGCACGGGTTCGCTTCTACCATGTTGCTCTGGGCCGTGGCTTCATCATCCAAGGCGGTGACTGTGCAGAGAGCTTCCACGATATACAGCACGATATCATCCATCACAAGGTTGAATTGCTCCATCAACAAAGCAAGATACTCGAGGATGCAATTGGAAAGCCTGTCATACCACTCGGGCGTATTGCAGGACAATACGCCAAGCCAAGGTCAAACCCTTTCGAGGTTCTCCCGAGCGGCGAGACGGTGCATGCATTCCGAGGCCACATAATCAACTCAGAGGGACTGGAAGATAGAAAGCCAGACCCCAAGCGACTAATGCTGGGCTACTTCTATGCTGCGGCGACGCAGAACAGCATCCGCCATGTTACTGGGCTAGCAAATTCAGTACCGGGGAAGGCATTCAACAAGTGTCATCTTTACACGTCACACGAAGCACTTCACCTCCCCTACGAATCTGCTCTTACCCATGAGTCTTATAACCTGTCAGCAACATCGATCTGGCTGGGTGAGAGAACTCGCCAGCTTGATGGTGCTCACGTTGAGTATGCTCGTGGACTGCGAAATCCTATCGGTGTCAAGATCGGTCCAACAGCCACAGCCGCAGATGTGATTGCACTCCTTGACACTCTGGCTCCCGATACAGCACAGTATGGAAAGATCACCATCATCACACGCATGGGACACGACAAGGTGAGGAAGACACTTCCCGCCATTATCAGAGCAGTGCAGCTCAGCGGCCATGTGCCAATATGGATGTGCGATCCGTGTCATGGTAACACGTTCACAACTACAGATGGAATCAAGACTAGGAGGGTTGACGACCTGCTGGCTGAGCTTGTGGAGACATATGCTGCTCACCGAAGTCTTGGGAGTCATCTAGGTGGTATTCATCTCGAGCAAACGGGAGACGATGTCACAGAGTGCTTAGGTGGCCCATCCTGCGAGAACGAGGAAGATTTGCAGACTTGCTACGAGTCGTTGTGTGACCCTCGCTTGTCCGGCCAGCAGGCGCTGGAGCTGGTGCAACGCTTTGCCGAGTGTGTGAAGAACTTTGGGTGAGAATACGATGGAAGGTATCTAGCCTGATACTTAGCTACTTGTTGCTGCGAATTGAACTCATATCTCTAATACACTCACCTGTTTCGCTGTAGAATTTATGCTGAAAGCTTTAATACTCTTAGAGAGCAGTTTAAAACTACCAGATCGAACTAAGCTCTAGATATCGTTGGGACAACGGAGTGTTAGGTAATTAAGTCCTTTTGAATCATTACATGACACCTCATAAGTCTAGTTATATACAGAATGCTGCTGGCTATATAGGTTGAAGAAGATCTTTCAGTTCATATTAGGTCAATTCTATTAACGCCTGGACGAGCTGTATTCTATTGACTTATAGAAATGAAACTCCTAGTCTCTATAGCTCTAGTCTTATAACCGTATCAATTCAATGGCCTTCGTCCATAGACATAGTTAAGCTTGGGTTGGTAGCCATACGTCTTGATCTCAATCTCTAAAGCATCAAGGAACTCATGGAACTCTTTCGAATTCGCTGCAACCCCAGGAATTCCGCCTTCTGTAAAGTATCTCTGATTAGTACTAGGTGTTGTGATGGTTGCATACTCGACCTACCTGGAATCTTCTCATCCAGAGTTCGGAAGCACTCGACCCATAACTCGGCTGACACATTTCTCTGTTCCTTTGATGTGGCGAGGGCTCCATAGCCGTGATCAAACTGGACCTTGCGAACATCCTCCAAGCCAGCGTCCCGTAAAAGCCCCTCCAGCTTGTATGCAATGTGAATGTCCATACCAAAGCTGGCGGTAGACCACTCTTGCAGAGCAGCTTGTTTCCTGAGCTGAGGTCTGGTCTTCTCGTCTGCAAGGTTCTTGGGGTCGATCCACTCAGCCTCAACGAGCTGTATATAACCGCCAGGCTGAAGAGACGAAACAAGATTTGAGATGACACGGCTCCACTCAGCAGATTTGATGCCCCAGATAAGAAGCCTCTGATTGATCACGTCGAACTTCGAAGACCAGTCCCACGAGGGTGGAAAGGGAGTTCTCACATCATGGCTCCGAAGCTCTACACTGTGAACTGCATTCTCATCCGGCGCAGGGAAGAGATCTGATCCAATGTCGACCCCATAGAGCTCCAGATCGTGTGATGGGAGCTGACGAGGTAGATCGCGAAGCCAGAAACCTACAAGTGTCAATAAAAGGAATAGACTATGGGCAACGGAGACTCACCATCTGCAGCACCAGAGTCCAGTACGCGCAAAGACTTCTTTTCGTGGATAGATGGCACTACAAGCAATTGACCTCCCGTGGTAGTGTTCATGAAGAGGTGTTGGCGATGTAATCTCTCAATCTCCTGGGCATGGTGAGGCAGCATGTAGGTTCCTTCTGTACCCGAGAATGGTGCCAGTGGTGTCGAGACCGTCGCGGCACCAGTCACGGCACTAACAGTTGCAGAAGCCATTTCAGTAAATTCGCTTGGTAGGTCACCAGGTACAGAGTCAAGGGAGGCGGATCAGTTCAACTAGCAGCTGTGGATAATTGCTATTTCAGTGGCATTGATCTTTCAACTGCTATTTAATGACCATAAGCACAAATACACTGCAGCTGTCTACTAATTCGATACCATTATGGTGGAATACCATCACCCCGATTAAGCTATCGGCTAGATCTGGCAACATTGACAAGCACACAATCCATATCCAATTATAAAGCAGATATGTTTGTCAGTCCTCCCATGAATAATAATCACGCAGATATCTTGCATAAGATGTAACAAGCCTATTGGTATTGGTTATCAATTTCAGGGCGACCCCACTATGCCATTCAACTCCGAGGTCATCGGAGTTGAGTAGCCTGGAACTGCCACAAATCTCCGAAGCTAAGTCCACAATTGCGTGCGGAATCCCTGTTGATTGCGCCAGACCTTCTATTGGTGATACTCAATACTATTTGGGCAAAGCTTTTGATGGCGTTTTGACTAACCTCACTTTGCTGAGCTACCTAACCTCTTTTCTCTTAGTCTAGAATTGGCAGATGAACCGACTGCTTCAGCATCAGCAAAAATCCGCCAAAAATTAATTCAGCTCAGGAAACACTACCTGGGATTAAGAAAGAAAGCGCTGGGAGCAGCAGTTGTCTCAACCAACAGCAGGACTAAGGGGCGTAGCGAGGACCAACAGTTGATCAGGGCCATCGGACATCGACAGACGATACGCCCCGAGGATCCGTTGTGTTAAGCCTCGCATGGGAATGTTTTAATGCCAGCGATTAATCTCCCTTCCCGTGGCGTTATTCATCAACCATCCTAGCCATTCCCTTCTATAGCTTTTCATGCACGCGCCCGATTTCCCAGAAAGATATTCACAAACAAAGTAAAGAAAACAATCATTTACCTTGCAGTGGTCGGTCTGGACAGCCAGCTTCGGGACCAAATTTACGCTTCAGACACAGCCACATTGCATCCTCAACCGACCAAGCTGTCGGTACAGTTCATCATTCGGTCCTCTATCATAACCCTGCCCCTCCTACTCGTCTGTTCCTCTCCCCCTCGAATCCTCTATCGAACCTTGATTCTCTCCAACCACATCCTTCTGGCCCGTACAATGGTCTCCGCTATCACTCCTCCCCCTTCCTCTGCACCGCCCTACCGACTTGCCAATCTTGCCAATCTCACCCTGGGCTATACCGTCTACCCTTCGTGGACTCAGAAAGACGGACCTGTTGCCATGACATCTCCTCCTTCTCCTCCCTACCATGACGATTCTTTGAAAGCTGAGCACTACCCTCTGATCATAAACAATGCGCTCTACACTCCGCCCGGGGTCTACAGTGTCCGACAGCTGGTTGCTACCGCCTCGCCCCTTCTCGATGTCATCATATCTCGCCTCGGTCCGGATGGACCAAATGACGTCCCTGCTCGCACTGTCCTTGTCAATGGTTTGGCAGCTTCTCTTGCAACTACGGGTAGAGAGTCAACACTGCCACTGGTCCACTCGTCTCAGGACACCGCGCGGCGAGAGATCGTGATCCAAGCAAACAAGATCGCTAAGACACTTGTTGGATACGTCCACGATAGCATCGACCCTACCAACGCTAATCCCAAGATACGACTCCGAAGCCCCTGCGAAGGACATCTCTGGACTCCAGCTGTTGCAGGCCTCCTACTGGGACCTCGGAGTGACTCGCAGCTAATGGAGCTGTATAACGAGTGGCTTCATCGAATGATTCTCCTTCGCGACAGTTTGATCCCCTTTGAGAACTACGATAAGGTGCCTTTCGTTATTCCACGGGACTCAGACCGAGGTATCCGCGACCTGGAAGAGCCTCGGAAGCTTTTCCTTGTACACTGTCTGACAGGTACAATCCAGCATGTCGCCATTGTTGATCTGGCCAAAGTCTTCACAGCGCGACATCTCCCTCGAGGTGGGTACGGATTCCAGTACTCCCAAGGCCTCGTTTTACCAGCTTTCTTGTCCGGATCTACTTCTCTTCATCTACTACGTTATCATCCAGCACATGTGTATGATTCCGAGAGCGAGGTCTTGTTTGACTACGAGCACAAGGAATACATCGATGCTCCCAGAACAGAGCTCGCAGCAAGTGAAGCCGTCTCTGGGGACGGGAGCTGGAATTTGCCCTCTCTGTTAGGGGTTGACACCAGGGTCACGGAGTCCTCTCTGGCCATCGACGCCGGGAAGGACGCTCTTCGACGTATTGTCAAGCTGCGCCTGACGCTGTACTCGGGCAAATCTGTGTCTGTTGACCTTGGTCAGATCGCCCGTGGTCGACGCTATGCGTATGAAGTCAAAGCGGAGAAGGGTTCTACAACTGCAAAATCATCACCTATCCTCAGTGCACTGTCGGCAGAAGGCGACAACGGCACCCATAAGACAATTATCCACGATGCGGCAGACATTCTCTCGCGACCTGGACTTGTCATTTCACCACGAGTAAAGGACGGTCACGGAAACACAATCCACATCATTCCCACCTCAGACCCTATTCTCAAGCTAGCGCTTCTGGGAAAGTTCTATCCTGAGAACGTGATCCTATCGAGGGAAAAGGATAATATCGATGCTCTTAGCAAGGCTGGTAAGGGATTCGCGGAGCGTCTGGTAATCTTGGACCGCATTAATGAGAAGTCTATAAGCTAGGGAGCTTCAAAGGCCGGTGCAGTTCGTTAACATCTCCAGAAGGGAGTATCAGATGCATTGCTTAGTTTCTATATATATATGCACTTGCATAAGATTCAACGATCTGTGCATAATGAGATATGTTAACTATATCTCAACTATTCATTTCAGGCGTTATGTGCCATTCACTTGATTGACAGTGTTTAGATTACAGCAAGGGTCAATTGCATTGTATTGTCATTTTGCCTTGAAAGAAACTACCAAGTACTCTGACACACTACGTTGCTGTTGAATCTTCAAGTAGAGAACGTTAAAATGATCTTGTCAGGAATTTGATGTATTGAAAATATAGAAATGGACGCTCTTGACTTTACATACTTTAATAAGACAGCATTAGACTCTATTACTGTACATCTGCTGTAGCAATGACTAGCTTTGTAAAGTCATCAAACACATCGAACTCGAGCGGGCTAATAGGAGTGCCTCGATCCCCAGACCTTCCGGAATTCTTGATCTGATCAACAGCCCGGCGGACAGTGACTTTTGTCCGTGCAAAGTCGTCAGCAGGAAGTTGAGACTTGGCGAGGGACCATTCCTCGGCTGACGAAGCTTTCCAGATAGCCTCAGGTGCTGGGAGAGTCAGGTTGTGAATAAGATCGTTGTCTAGAGGCTCGAAGTAGTTTGGATCTTGCTTCTGAACACGACAGGAAAGTGTATTTATGGCATTGACAAGGAAAACAGTTCTTCGTATTGTCTCGTCCATAAGCCATTTGCGCCAGTTGCTCTCTCCACCGTCCTCGACTGTTGAGGTTTGAAGATATTGTTTAGCGAGACGTCTGGTCATCTGTCGTGTAGCTTTAGCTCATGCTTTTTGTTAAACTTAAACAGGCGAGGTGTCATCTACCTTGAGGAAGAACATCTGTTGTGACTCAGCTGCACGTGTTTGTTCTGGATTTACGCTGACAAAGAACCCTAAGATCTGGTAGATACACATGGCATGAACCACCGCAAGCATGTCTGCATCAGATCCGGGTAGTTGATGCTGTAAACTGTTAGTGATACTGAATAGCTAGTTTGTGATCGGACGTTCACTTACAAATCCTTTAACAAGCTTGTTAGTCTCTTCATTTATGAGCGAGTAAACAAATATCTCGCTGACAGGAACAGATGCGTAGAAGGCCCCGACACAGCAGAATGCCTTAGCAAGCGGCTCTGCAACATCCCCAGCAGAACATCGGTAAAGCTTATGATGTACAAATGGGGGATATACCCCAGGTCGCAACATGGTACTGGGATAGTTGCTGACCATTTTAATGAGATCATCGTCTTTGTGGAGTCTGTGAAACGGACATGACTGTAGGTTTCGACTGATACCATATGGTAGACGTGGTATGGTGGTATTTGGCAACTCCATGCCACGCGCAGCTTTGACAGCACTATGAAGAGTCTTGCCTTGTTCGGTGTCGGCTTCCACATCAAATGGGGAGTTTTGGTTACTATGGTGATTGGCAATAGATGTTGTTCTTGGGTAGTGGCCATCAGATGAGACTGGAGTATTTAGCATGGTTGAAAATCCGCCCGGCTGAGATGCCTGACCCGGAGTGATCCGATTCTGAGTCAAGATACCAAGTGAGCCCAGGAGATCGAAGTTGAGATCCTCAGAAGCTCCCGTGAAGCCTCCCCCTTGCATAGGGTCATCGAGCTCTGGCGATATAGGCAGTTCAGGGGAGAGAAATGCATTCTGTGAGAACCAAGGTATTTCTTGCTGCCATCGAGACGCAGGGTCTGTCTCATTGGTCAAGTCAAATAACGAAATGCTGTCCCTCTCAAGCTGGCCTGGACTTGGCGTAGGATCTCCAAAGCCAACAGTTGGTCTGTTTGTCTGCGTGTTCGTATGCCAACCACTTATGTCGATACCTTGAGACGTACGGGCAGGCAACGGCTGCTGTTGGAGGGCTGTGAGTGGTAAGCCATTGGAGGTGGCAGAGGTGCGGCTTTGGTCCCCCGCGTTCTGCATGACAGCTTCGAGCTCCAGATCTGATTGATGACGAGTAGAGTAACTTGACAGCGATGAGCTATTCCCGGCAACGCTATTGTTATCATAGGCCTGTCCCGAACTGGTGCGAGCGTGGTGTCCCCGAGGCCGTTGGGATGCCTCAATCTGCTGAGACGTGGCGATGGGATTCTTGGCCGAGACGTATCGGCACGTCTTGTTCCTGTTGATACAGCGTGAACATGACGGCGTGCCCAAGTCGCAGCTCAATTTGGAGGCTGCACAGGCGGTGCAAGACTTCTGCTTGGATAGCTTTTGTCGTTGAGACGACTGAATACAGCGCTGTTGATGCTTGTACCGATATTCCTCTTCAGAGACAAAAAAAAAAATAATTAGCCCACAAGCAACTAAGGAATGAATGCAGCAGAGGCAAGGCCAGTAGTGGGATTGCTGGTGGTACGGGCACGAACCATCATCCACTCGAAGGGATTGATCACAAGGCACGACAGGGCGTAGTACTCACTCTGAGCGAACTCCTTGGGGCAGTTGGAGCACCGCCAGGGGCCCTGCTTCGAGGCGTCTCTGGCCCGGCGAGAGGTAGCCTCAGAGCGACTCGGTGGAAACAGAACCGGCTGCATCTCTCACTTCCTCCGAGGCGATGGCGAGAGGGAACGGGCTTGGACAGAAGACAGCAGAGCACGTCTACATAGCTCCGAGAGGGACGGGAGGGTTAAGCACGGCATGTCCATCCGATTAGGTTAGTGTATTATAGCGTGATTACAGGGATCTGCAATTAGCCAAACAGTTCCACCGCGCTAAATTGTATCGGGAAATGCGTATCTGTGCCCTGTACCCGGGCGGGAGTGGGGGACAATACTGCCCTACGCCGTTTTAAACACACCTGCATAAAGGCTCCTATCAGGCAACCTTACTCCGTAACCCGGGGTAAAGGATTGGTAATATCAGCCACATGCCGAGAGATAGACTAGCCAGAATTGCTTCCCTTATCATCGTTTCTAGTGAGTCTAAACTTGATGTTGTTCTTTGCCACGTCTCGCAACATGATCCTTTGATGTCGTGATGGCATGCGGAGAGATTCCGTCAAGGTCAAACAAAAGTAGCACTGCTTTGATGAATATCGAGGCGAGGCAGTACACATGCCTGTATCCAGAGTATGAGTCTGACGTGAAGCTCTAATCACTGTAAGTCCATGCCTCGGCGAGCATCCTCCCCTGTCTTTGCCACAGGAAACGGAAGGTAGCTAAGCAGTTTCGGATGTGCCGAAGAATCAAGCACTGGAACGAACTTGAACCATAGCTGACGACATCAGTTTCTCAGGATTAAGCTGCACATCCCCGACGCAAGCAACAATGACACGATCCGGGCTGATTCTCAAGTCATCACTGACTGGGAACAAGAACATGGAGGCACGTTGAGGAACGTGACAACAGCCAGTTACTGGCTCGCATGGCCCCAAGTCTGAAACTCTCTTTGGCTAGCAGGGCTCCAGTGGAATACAGTGGGTAAGACCGTCTGTGTTCTCGATTCCAATATTTATCTCCAAATCGAGTTGCTCCTATCGAGTCGGCTTGCATAATAACCTGCGCTAGTCGCATCAAGTTGAAGGCAAGCAGGTCTGCTGCTAAAAGACAACCACCACTCTTATTACATGCCAAGTAACATTTACCTGAAATCATTTCATCATCGGAGACTTTCATACTGCATTACACTATTACCAAAATGGGCACGATCAAGGTTCTCATTATTGATCATTATGATTCCTACACCAACAACATTCTACAACTTCTCCAAGGTATTCAGAAAGGTCACGATGGACAGTTCTATCCAGAGTGGAGCGTATCTATTGTTCGATTCGACCAGTTTTCATGGTATGTAGAACAAAAAAGATTCCAAGGCTCTAACTGTAAGCAATGACTAACTGTTTGTTCCCAGGGATCACTTCAAATCGGAAATCCTTCCTCACCTGGATGCCATCATCCTATCACCGGGTCCCGGCACACCGCAGCGCGAAGCAGACTTTGGCTACAACGCTCGGCTTATAAGAGAAGTCAACATACCCATTTTGGGAATCTGCCTTGGACACCAAGGCATTGGCACATCATTTGGTGCCAATATTATTCATGCACCAAACATCAAACATGGTCAGATCTGCCAGATCCACCACCGAGGCACGGGCATCCTCAGTGGTTTGCCGCAGAAGTTCGATGGGGTAAGATATAACAGTCTTGTATTGGACATTGAAGGTATCTCGACCCCCCCATATTGGACCTTCACATTGTGCTCATACTGACACTCTCTAGATGTCCCACCAGAACTTCAAGTCACAGCATGGACATATGACCCAGAAAACCCATCCAAGAAGGTTTTGATGGGACTTCAACACCGGGAACGCCCTGTCTTTGGCACCCAATGGCATCCAGAAAGCGTTTGCTCTGCTCACGGGAAGCAGATCCTCTCAAACTTCCGAGATATCGTCTTGGACTTTTGGGTGACTAGCAACCCGAGAAATCAGTGGACCAAGCGCAGAGTTCTTGAGAACGCGTCGCTACCTGAGTACATTCTTCAGCAGAATGCCGTTGAGCAAACCGACTTGCGCAAGGCACAGGTTGCAGAAGCTGACCCAGCACGACTGGTCTCACCTTACTACGTCAAGTCTGCTAGAATTGGCAAAGGCCCATCTGCAGAGATTGTGTTTCAAACGCTATTTCGGGGTAGATCCCTAGACGGCGAGGCGTGGCTTGACAGCGCCAAAGTATGTTCCCTCTATCCGATGCCAACCACCTTTCACGTTCTGACTTGGCTGTAGGTCAGAGACTCACACTCTCGCAACTCATACCTATCATGGGCTTCGTTTACACTGAGCTATTCGACCAAGTCGAGACATGTGTCCTTCTACCAACATGGCAAGAACATCAAATCGGAGAGGCTGAGTGTTTCCTATTGGTCATGGCTAGAGAAGTTCCAACAAGAGACTATCGTGGCGAACACCGAAACACTTCCTTCTGAATCGTTGGATCAAGAGACAGATGTTGGTCAGCCTTTGCTTCAGGTTGGGCTTATCGGCTACTTTGGCTATGAGCTCAAGAGAGAATCATTGCCCGGCTACCAGTTTACACCACCAGATGAGAAAGATGTCAGTTTGAAACACAGCGATAGCGAGCAGCTCTTCGCAACTACTGTGCTTCGACTCGATAATTACACTGGAGAGTGGACGCTATTCAGCTTGATACGTCGAGGTGAAGAGGATCCAATCGGCAATGCCATTGGCGCCTCGAGCAAGATAGGTATCGACGAGGCCGAGTTTGACCTCTATCTGACTCGTGTCCGCGAGGTTTTCGACGCGCCGCCTTCACCACCTTACGTGGAAGCACATCCTTTGCCCAATTTTGTCGCACTCGATAATGAGGCGTCCTATTCCAACACGATCTGGGCAGCCAAGGAGGCCATCAAAGAAGGAGAGACGTACGAACTCACATTGACGACAAAGTTCAGGGCGAAGAGCCCAGAAGTCGACCCTTACAGCCTATACCTAGACCTTCGAAAACGAAACCCTGCGCCGTATTCTGCGTACATCCACTTTGCCGCTCATGACAAAACCATCCTTTCTTCATCCCCAGAGCGATTTATCTCCATCGACAGCAATGGAGTTGCAGAAATGAAACCAATCAAAGGCACCCTTGCTGTTGACTCTGATCCAGTCGAGGATGAGAGGCGGAAGCATCAACTTGCGACTGATGTCAAAGAGCTAGCGGAGAATCTCATGGTAAGCAGATGCCTTTTACTCATGACCAATTTGTTTCTAATCTTGGATAGATCGTTGATCTGATTCGATCCGACCTTCACAACATCTCACCACCAACCTCTATTTCTGTGCCAAAGCTATTGCATGTAGAAACATATCAAACTGTCCATCAGGTAAGACAACATTTTCCATGTATTACTTGAAGGCAGCATGACTGATCATCATTCAGCTTGTCACAACAATACAGTCCCATATTTCTCCGTCGGTAGGAGGAACCAAGGTTATCGAGCGCTGCTTTCCACCTGGCTCCATGACCGGCGCTCCAAAGCTTCGCTCAGTTCAGATCCTCGACTCCCTCGAAGGTCAACGTGAGCGAGGCATATACTCTGGAAGTATCGGTTATATCTGCGCCAGCGGTACCGTAGACCAATCCGTCGTGATCCGCACGATCGTCAAGTCTGGCAATGATCTAGAACTCGGTGCAGGAGGAGCCATCACTTGGCTGAGCGAAGCAGATAAGGAATGGGATGAGGTCATGGTTAAAGCGAATGCTGTTGCTCGAGGCAAAGGCAAGGCGCAAGTACCTGATGTCGCTATCAGTCACTTGGGCACCTTCGTGGAGGAAGAGGGTCATCTGAGACAGGAGCCACTCAGAGCTGCAATCAGCGCGTGATCGGCGATGGAATGGATTGGTGCAGTAGCATTCATAGTCTGGAGTATAAATATCGTGCGGTCTACATAGAAAAACACATTCATTCGATACATTGTTCAACAGAGTAGTGAAATAGAATAGATATAACTAAGTAAAGAGCCTCAGCAGTTGGGTTGGCTTCTCGGGATGGTTCTCGTCATTTTCAATTTTTGTCCGATGACATTGCAGCGGGAACCTAACAGAGTCACGGTCGGCGTTGAACGGAACATAGAGACGAAACCCTACCATGTCACCAGAAGAGCAGGATGAATGCTAATAAGAAGAGTGTATTAAAACTACCATTGAAGAATAAAAAACGTTAAAACTGCTTCCCCTAGCCTGATTGAACTCTAGGCCATACTGCCCGACAGAGACCAGGTTCAACGGCTTGACTCACAACAATGCCGAGTAGAGACTATCTAGAAGAAGTAGAATAACTTCCAACCTTTGACCTTGGTGGCCCAAGTGAAGAAATAGACCAAAGCAAGGTTACTGAACGTGAACCCGACAAAGATTCCCCAACTACCCCATTGTCCACCGAGTTGGCCGTCGCCGAGGTTAAATTGGTCCAAGAACTGAGTTCCAGTTGTCCAACGACATACTTGACAAAGGTCGTCACCAGAGGCCTTGGGATTGAGCAGTTGAGCGGATGCGGACAGAGCCCATTCTGACACATAGGAAGAACAAGTCTCGTTGGCAGGGGCAGTAAACACAGTGAGATCTGATGGCGAGCAAGACACATCGACCGATGAGGTCACGGCCGTCACCATTCCACCAAGAAGGTATGTAAATGGTGACAGGTAATAGAGCTATATCCATGTCAGACAAAATTCAAGAGGTCTAGTTATGGAGATGCTGTTGCTTACCCAGTAACGCCAGAAGACCTGGATCTGGCTGTAAGGAACAATGATGCCGTTGAACCAGTTACAAGTGCAGACAATGAACACGAGAACATTTCCTGCTGCGCCAAGATCTGGGCTAAGGGCCATCATAAAGAGACCAAGTAGGACCTGTAAGCGTCAGAGAAGTGCCACTAACCCAGACAAGTTGGGCGTAACCTACTTGGAAGATCTCATATGTGAGAAGGAACAGAAAGATGTAACCGGCTTGATCCGTGGGTAACCCGGCTGGGAAGTACCAGATGACGAAGTACAGAACGGTGACCAAGATAGCACCAGGTATTTCTGAGAGTATGGTTGAAGACACGAAAGCAATCCATCCATATGCATGAGACGGCCCTTCGCGGAACTGCCAGTACAGACTTGCAAAGAAGTAACGCGCCAAAATCACGTTGACGATGGCGTTGCAAAGAAAGAGGATGAAGAAAACGCTAAACATCCTATAGGGTTTGTTAGCTATGAGGAGAGAATGAAGAAGTTGAAGCGAAACTTACCGGTTCTGTAGATCCTGTGGGCTAGTGCCGATCTGGAAGAAGGTGAAACCAACGAGGATAGCACTAATGACGTGGACCCAGATCTTGGAGTAGATATACGGGGGACTACGCCACTGGTTAAGCAGCATCCTCTTTGTGAGAAGCACCGTCTGAAGTGCCAGGGAGGCGTTGTACTCAGAGTTGCTTCCCTCGTCAACCCCAGGTGAGAGACTCTTCGAAGTATCACTACTGATAGCAATCTCTCGTCCGAGTGCAGCAGCCTCTGGGGAGGCAGCCCATGTCGAGGCCCAGTTGGACCCCTTGTCAGAAGTGCGAGCATTGACACCTGCGCCGACGGTCTCGAGGATGAACTCGCCGGGATTTGCACCCTCAGGACAAATTGCACCGTTGCGGGCAAAGTACGAGAGAGCTTCAGTGACTTTGCCAAAACTTCATCATGGTCAGAACTGTGGGGAAAGACTTTCTGGGAATGGAGGCTTACTAGAGTTGGTTGCCTTCTGAGGACAGAGCCAGTAGATTGTCGAACTGGGAAAAGACCAAAGCCGAGGGTTGGTGGATTGTGACAACAATTGCCTGACCTTGACGAGCGAGTGTCTTGAGGTAGTGGACAATGCGAGATGCACCCTGAGAATCCAGTCCGGAGGTTGGCTCATCGGCGAACAAGATCTCGGGTCGGGCAGCAAGTTCAACACCAATCTAATTAAGTCAACAGTTAGCTTTGATGCGAGAGATCAGGAAAGACCTTGAAACGTACCGTTACTCTCTTCAGTCGTTCCACACCAAGACCGCCACCATCTTCTCCGATGAGAGCATCCTGGACGTCATTCAAATCAAGCAAGTCCAAGACTTTGCCGACATACGCCAGCTTCTCGGTCTTGGAGTAATGTTTCGGCTGTCGGAGAAGGGCAGAGAACTCGAGAGCCTCCCGAACAGTTGCAGTTCCGTCGTGGAGATCCATCTGTTGCGCAAATCCTAGGGACGATCGTTAAGCACCATTCCACTGAAGCTTGCATGGGATTGACTCTTACCAACTGTCTTTCTATAGCTCGAGCTGGGAGGTTGATCGCCGACGAGAACCTCTCCAGCGACGATGCTACCCGCAAAGTTCGTCTGGCTCAAAGCCGTGAGAAGTGTCGTCTTGCCTGCTCCACTGGCACCGCAAAGAGCAGTAAGCTCGCCCCGCCTGACATACCCTGAGATGTTCTTGAGAATGTGGCTCTCGCCAATATCGACGTTGAGCTGGTTCCACTTGAGGGCAACCTGTCCAATCCGACTCGAAAGAACGCTGGTGTGACCGGATGAGGGGGCGGACTTTTCAACGTCATCTGATTCTGGACTCGAAGTACCACGGCGCTTGGCAAAGACGAGGGGAGCTCCACCATTGGGTGCGAAGCTCATGAACTCGCTTCCAAAGATGCCAGCAATAAGATAGGCCAGACCGATGGCGATCATGATGCCGATATTTCGCCATCTGTGAGAGTAAGAGAACCCAAAAGACTCGGCGTACTGTAGTCCCGGCACACTAGTCTGGCCAGGTAAAGCGCCTCTTACAGCACAAGTCTGATGCCCTGTAACACCCCGTGCTGGGATGAGGTTATCATGGCACGAGAGATTCAGGTTGCTGAACTCGCTACTAAAGAGCTGAAACAAATGTCAGACTCGAAGTATATTGATTCGATCACGGAACTTACGTTTTCAAAGCCGTAAAACATGGGATTGATATGGTGCAGCCATCCGAAGGCTGGACTCATGTCGTTGGGAGGTATCAGAAAGCCCGCAAACAGAAGAAGCACTGTGCAAGAGAATCCTCCGTAACGGAAACCTAGAAGTTGAAGTACCGCGTCAGTGCGTGTCGCTGGCTAAATGCTGATGAGAACTCACAGTCATCCAGGGTGCCTACAAAGTAGGCAAACATGCGGAGGAGGTTACTGAAGCATACAGTAGATATGAAGAGCGTCAGGTAAAAGAAGAAGAACTTGCCAGCCTCAACCTGAAGCCGTGAAAGAAAGTAAAACACGAGAGTAAAGAGGACATGCTGGAAGGCGATGAGGGGCAAGTCAATAAGGAACCGGGCCAGCGCCACTGCAGCTGGACGGGTCAAATGGAGGTTAGCTGTAGGATAATGGTCAGTAACGGATTCTGGGAGATGTAGTGTCGGGTCGGGCCAAGATACCTTGTCTTTCCAGTACAGGCCTGTTTGTGTACGCATCAAAAAGCTCAGGGAACTGTAACCATCCATTCAGGATCAGAGCAAAGTACAAGATGCCACCACGGGTAAAAGCGCCCTGGGCATTGTTCTCAATGTCAAAATACACACTGCCGCAGACAAGGCAGAGAACAATGGTTGTGATCCACTTGATGTAGTAAACCCGTCTCTGTCCTTTGACGAGTTGATACTCTCGCTTTAAGCTTTCCTTGACTTGAGAGGGCAGCGATAGGCGATAGGAATACGTTGGAAGTAGAGCATCTTCCTGGCCCTGCTTCTCTCGGTATTCGTCAATCTCACTGACGAGGCGGGTATAGTTGTTAGACCTTTTGAACGCTGCAGCAAGATCGGCCGAAGACTTGATGCTATCGGCTTCTGACCCAGGAATAGCCCTCCTCTCCTCAGGATCTGTCACGGTCGCAAGGAATTCCGCCGTTGTCTGGCCAGGGATAGGAATAAATCCTAGCTCATGGAAATAGCTCCAGGCCTCAGATGTGCTTCCAAAAAAGGCTTCGTGTCCTTCAGAAAGAACAACAACCTTGTCAAAATTTCGGTATATCTCTTCGCCGGCTTGGTAGAGTGTTGCAAGAGTTGTCTTGTGACCGATGTCGGTGAAGGCTCTAAGAGCCTTTACAAAGTCCAACGCTGTTGAAGAATCGAGGCCGCGGGTCGAATTATCGAAGCATTGGACCGAGGATCCAGCCGCTAGGACCTCAGCGATGGAAACACTATAGATCGTAAGTTAGATAGAATATTCCCTGTGCGGCGGGGATTCTTCTCTTACCGTTTCCTCTCTCCCCCTGAGACACCAGGAGAGAATGCGCCACCTACTGGAGTGTCGAGAGCATGTGAGAGGCCGCAGATCTTGGCGATAACATCGACTAGGCTCGCAACGAGCTTCGTATTGCGAGCATCTGAGGGGAGAGAGTTGCGGAGAGCAAACTGGATTGTCTGTCTGACGGTCAAGGAAGCAATGTGCCTGTCCTCCTCAGGTAGATAGATGGTCTCCCTGGCATGGTCACGTTTGAAGACAGAAGAAGATACATTGGCATACTCGAGATCACCGGTAGTGGCCAGATTCGATCGGCTGGCGACAGTACGGAGGAATGTTGAGCATCCACTTCCCGGGCGACCCAGGACAAGAAGCATTTCTCCTGGTTTGACAACACCCGAGAATCCATTGAGGATTGTCCTCCCCTCGGGAATAGAGTTGCGTGGGCTGATTCGAGTCAACACCTGTTCTTTAATAAAGCGAACTTGGTCGGGCCCAAAGGTGTTGATGATAGCTTGAGGCAGAGTCTTGACTTGGACCTGGGTCCCTGATGGGGCTGTGACTGAGAGATGCTTGAAAGATACACCAATCTGTTTTGGTGTATCATTGCCGCCTAGAGCTTGACTCTGAAGAAGCACCCGAATGGCATCAAGGCCCTCCGAATCGAGGCCTTTGGGTACGGATACCTCAATCGCTGCATCTTTCTGGGTTTCGAGGACCGACCCGTCGGTAGGCGTTGACATCTTGGATGGTGCTTGCGGGATGTGAACCTGAGCAGTAAGAGCTAGATCAAACAGGCTGTGTAACAAATGGCAAAGCAAGATCAATCAGTAGAGGTGGTAAGCCAAACCGGCAGCAAATCCTCAGTTTCGTTGCTGTTTGGGCCTGAGCAGCGTCGCTGTAAGTCGAGCTGGTGGTGACTTAGACTGGATTCAGATGGACGTGATGTCGAGCAGGATAGCACATGCCGTTGATTGGTCCGAATCGCACTAGAGAAATTCTTGACTTGGGTCCCTTAAGAGAGGTTGGCTCACTCCATGTTGCAGGGCAATTAATCTCCGATTTCCAATTGAGTGAGTATCGCTACAGAGTGTCGCAGCATTACGTGATCAAGGATGTGCACTGAAGGGTTGGTGGAGCTGCCAACAAAGTCCGACCCTTGTTCGGAGCAAAATGGCAACACCATCCTCTCTTCGGACTTGGCTGGCCATGGTCGGAGCTTTTCGACTACACACGCGACGTTGATATCCACGTCAATAGGAATTGCGATGCTTTGCTGCCCTGGTCGCAACGTATTTTTTATGGTGCTAGAAGATTGCTAGACTACGCGACCCTGCTACTTGGCATCTTAGGCTTGGAGTTGAAGGCGATTTCTGAGAAATATCTGTTGGTTCTGTACTGCTCACTATTCAGCCTCATTATTGCGTGACGCTCTAAAATATGTTAGTGGCATGCCTGTTGGTGTACCGGCTGCAGTTCCAGACTACTGGAAATAGGCCAAATCTGGTATACAAGCGGCAAACACGATAAAGCAGTATGGTTAACTACTTGATGATACTCTCAATAAATAGAGAAGTAGACTCACATTGAATATCATCGTGTTTATTTATTTGTGTCAATTTTTATCTCAATCAAACCTACAATTAACGCTTCAACCTTACAACAAATCTGCAGAACAAACGTTGCACACAATGGCAGATGCACTTGGTCCATCCACTCATTGGTGGAATGATGCCGGCCTGAGGAAACTCTACCTCTGGCTACCAGTTGTGATCCTCAGCAGTTCATACCAAGGTTTCGATGGCATGATTATGAATGGTCTGCAGTTGCTGCCCTCTTGGCAAGAAGGTAAGTGTCACTGTGTTCGACTCCAAGCCAAATCGTGTTAGTAAATTACGAGAGACTGACTCCGCACCCCAACTGCAGAATTCGACCATCCCGAAGGACCAGTTTTGGGCCTGCTGAACTCTATCCAAACGGTTGGAGCCATGTTGGCGCTACCTTTCATTGGCTGGGTCGTTGACAAGGTCGGACGTCGCAAGTCTATTGCTTTTGGTGCCTCGTGGACTCTTCTCGGTGCGATCTTGCAGGCAACATCCAAGCATATTGCGCAATTTGTTATTTCCCGGTTCATCATCGGTTTCGGCCTTGCATTCACCGTTGTTGGTGCCCCGTTGCTCCTCGCCGAGCTGGCCCTTCCAAAGCACCGTGGAACCATCTTGTCCTACTTCCCTACGGCATGGTATACGGGAGCCATCATTGCAGCTTGGACAACCTATGGTACGCAATTTATTGAAGACTCGCGCTCTTGGCGTATTCCCAGTGGTCTTCAAGCCGTCCCTGCTGTCATCCAGATCACCCTTCTTTGGTTTATCCCCGAAAGCCCGCGTTGGCTCATCTCCAAGGGGAACGGCGCAGCAGCACGAAGCTTCCTGGTAAAGCATCATGCCAACGGTGACGAGAGCAATCCCATTGTGGAGATTGAATATACACAGATAAAGCAGGCTATCCTTCAAGATGCACAGTATAAGGAACAGGGCAGCTATCTTGATCTTTTCCGAACGAAACCGAACAGGAGACGACTTATTCTTGTCACGCTCTGCGGTCTGTTCCTCGAGGTGAGAATGATAAGGTAATCCTCCCAAAAGAGCGTTTGCTTACAGTATTTCCAGATCTCCGGCAACGGTTTGGTTCAATACTATCTCCATTCCGTGCTGAACAGCATTGGAATCACCAAGACCATTGAGCAAACAACAGTCAACGGCTGCTTATCTATCTACAACTTTGTCTTGGCCCTTGGTGCTTCTTTCTTAGTTGATAGGATCGGTCGCCGCAAGCTCTTCATCATCTCTACCGCCGGAATGTTCTTTGCTTTCATTTTGTGGACTACGTTTGCAGCTTGTGAGTACTTACTATCGCGAGATTTCAGTTTCATGAATGCGAGCTAATTCAATTGACGCAGTATATACCGAACACGGCACACGGAACTACGCGATTGGTGTTATCGTCTCCATCTTCCTTAGCAACGGCGCTTATGACCTTGGATGGACTCCGCTCTGGGCTTATCCGGCCGAGCTTCTTCCCTACGAGGTGCGAGCCCGTGGAGTTGCATATATGACGGGTATTATGCATGCCGCAGGGTTCTTTTCTTCTTTCGTAAACCCGATTGGGTTGAAGAATGCTGGATGGAAGTACTACATTGCATTTATTGTCTATACGTTCCTTGAGGTAAGTTCAGCGTCGCGCCTTTGTTGATGTGACTGAGCCCGACTGACTCATTGTCTTTAATAGCTTATTGCGGTGTGGTATTTCTTTGTTGAGACCAAGGGTTATACCCTGGAGGAGATCGATACCATATTTGAGACACCTGGGCTTACTTGGAAGCAGAGAAGAAATCTCAAGGCTCCTAGCCTTGTTCGGGAGACTAGCTCCATTGAAGAGAGTGGCAACGCTGCTCGCAAGTCTGATGTTGCGGTCTCAAAGGTAGAGCTTTGAAGTTTTCATTGAAGGTTTGAAGGGGATTGTTCTGCGTGCCAAACCATTCACATCCTTACCCTAGCCGCTCTAGGGATAATTGGAAGGTGGAAACACATCCATAGTTCAATGCATTATCTCAAACTATGTATTCGAGTTGTCATCGCGATTTATTTGTTTACTGCCATTGACGCAGAACATGCTATGAAGCGCGCCTGATAATTGGCTGTTGTTGGATCCCTAATAAGTGGCGGTGTAGGACCCGGCTGGATGGGTTTGTTATCGAGACGCTAAATCGTAAATTCAGCTCCTCGCTTGTGCTTGGCCATAGGGGTGAGGAAAATATCTCCATAAAAGGTATCCTAATTTTATCCTAGACTTATTCTAAACTTATACTAGGTCCTTTTATTACTTAGGATCGAGGTCCCGAGTTTTCTTGTCAACGTGTCATTTAGGGTTGATGCTGGTTCAGGGCTGTGTATCGTGCGCCTTACCCTTTCTACCCCTGGCGCTGCGCCCTGTGGGCTTTTATTGACTCTAATGCGCCACAGCTGAACGGGCTTACCAGTCTAGGCACGCTTAAATCACTAACTCAACAAATTTGCCCTTGGCAATGAGCGATGCGGATTCTTATTGATTCCTCTTCATGACAGCTGAAAATTCTTCCCAGTAAATATGGCTAGGACACAGCAATAGATTTCTAACTTGGAGCTGAATGACAGAAGACGACACTTGAAGCTCGTTGATAAAGACTATTAATATCTAGGTAGAGGCCATAATTAAAATGCTTTCCTTAGTCGCGGTTATTCTCCTGAATCTGTAACAAAAGCTTATTCGGAAATGGATTCATCATCACCATCCTCATCGCGTAACAGCCTAGACACTGGCATTGATGCTGCGAAACTGGAAGCAGCCAATCGTTATGTCCGCTGGAACCTTTTATTTCTTCTTATCATCTTCACCTTTCTCATCTTTCCAATATGGATGCCATTCACCCCCTATGTCAACCAAATAACCAACACCTTTATCATCATCATCATTGGCCTTTTCCAGCTCATCTGGCTAATAGCCAGTATTTGCGCCATTCGTCGAACAATAGCCATCAACAGCCGAAACAAACACAAGCTTGCAAAAGCCCAAGATGTTGAAGCATCTGACGCAACGGCCACCTGCTCCACAAACATCCGTCACATAGTTGCCATGACCCTATACAAGGAGCCTATGACCGTGCTGCAAACCACGTTGGATTCATTGGTGGAGCAAAAAGATGCAAAATCCCGTCTCTCCGTCATTATAGGCATGGAGTGCCGCACGCCTGACAAGGAATCTAAGCGCGATGAGGTCTACGCGAGGTACGAGAACAAGTTCCTCCGTCTGATCGTTACCTTCCATCCATCGGGGATTCCCGGCGAAATTAGCGGCAAATGTTCCAACATGAACTACGCTTGTCGCCAAGGCCTGCAGATACTCCGTCAAGATGTTGAGTACAACTATGAAAAGTATGAGCACATCTTTACCAACTGCGACTGTGATGCCGTCTTCGATCCTGAATACATGCTGGAGCTGGAAACCGAATACTTGAAGCTGGATACTGCGGATCGTCATTCCTCCATCTGGCAGTCCATCATTGTATACAGGCGCGACTCAATGCCCTTCTTTGTCGATATTACTGGTGTTTTGCGAACCTTTTTCTTCATGGGCGTATTGATTCCTTGGAACATCAATCCCATGTCCCACTACTCTCTTAGCGTCAAGTTGCTTGAGGAGGGTGCTTTTACTCATCCGGCCTACCAGATGGAGGATATAATTGCTTTGATACGCTACACCATCATGACAAAACGAGAAATCCGCATCAGGCCGTTGAATCTCATTTCCATCAACGGCCCAACCTCTGGGGCCAACTACGTTGACGAGATACGCGAGTGGGCACTCCAGATTCGGCGATGGACCATTGGCGCGGGCGAAGTGTTCCATTACTTTATCGTCAAGACCTATCGAATGCCTGGATTGTACCTTTCTATCAGCTGGGCGACGCGCTTTTTTGTTTACTATAGCCTCGTCCTCTGCGCCAGCGCTATCTTCTCCGTGGTATCTCCGATCGTTGTTCAGTTGGTCAACGGAGTTGTTACTGAACACGATACACTCTTTATCAGCGACTCCCTATTCTCGACCACTTGCTTCATCTTCTTAGGAACGCAATACGCCTTTTTGCTTGTCGTCTCCATTCTTGTCCGGTGGAATATTCCTGTGCCTTGTGATGGCAAGACCAATTATGACAAAGGTGCTTGGGGTGTTGCAAGAGGACTATTGCATTGGATCCTGATGCTGCCAACAATCCTAGCCTACAGCTTTGTTGAGCTTTATTCCTTTTTCGAGTTGGCCATCAGAGGAAAGGATGTTTGTAAACACAACGCAGCAAGCAAGAGTAATTTAGTTCTTGTGAAGGATAATGGTAATTGAACTAGAATTAATTTACTAAATTTAGATTAAGATTTTAATAAACTTGCCTATAATAGTAAATAATATACATTTTTATTAATCACTTCTTATAATAGCTAAATATTAGCTATACCTGGCATTTAGTAACCACAAAGGCGGGTCTCCGGTAGTTTTCCCGGTACATGCTGCATCTATACACATTTCTAAATTGCCAAACGCAAATTGCCTGCCTGTTAATCCAGGCCCGTAGTGAATATACTTGCCAGAGTTAGTCATGATCGTCCGAGTATTGTTCCGAATAAACGGTTCCTCAATAGAGCACCAGCAAGTGTCTTGGAGGAATTGGATCCCGAACTTCTCAAGCTCCTCAGTGTAACCCGCCTGCGAGGCAAGACCATATTGAGCACGACCACAGGTGACTACCACGGCAACATCACCTTTCTTGGTTCTTCCTTGGCACAGCTTTGACACCTCTTTGATTTCCTGGAAAGAGAAGTGCGGATTGCCAAACGAGATGAGGTCGATTTCTCGCGGCTTAGAGCCATGATTGAACTCATCCCAGATTGCTTCGAGATGCTTCCAGTCCACATCAAAAGCTTCGGGGATCACACCATGCGGGCACACTGTCTCGAAGGTGGGAGCTTCTGGAGTTGGGTTGACCATGTGGAACATGGGAGCACTGGAAGATGTAGCAAATGCGGCCGAGAACGCCTTGAAGTTGTCATTGCTCGGCTTCAGATTTTCCAGTCCAGTGATGACTGGAATGCGAGTCATTGCAATGGCCCCGAGAGCGTAGCCCAAAATAGGCCAGAAGGAGTCATCGATCCCTCTCGGGGGTGTTACTCTGAGCCAGACAGAGGCAAGGCGATTTTCGTCCACATAGACCCCTGCCTTGGGTGCACGACCAGTCAAGGCAATCAGAGCCTCCAACATATTAGGGTTGTTGAGTGTCCTCGCGCCAAGCACACTGTTTGCGTAGATAACGGCATTGGACTCACCCCAAGCGATTGGATCACCGAGCTTAGGGGCAGTCTCAAGTAAGTATGGCGCGCAGGTGAATGAAATCTTGCCACCCATATCGACAAAGGCCTTAGCTAACTCATCACAAGCTGATCCAAACTCTGCGTTCACCCCGAGAGCCCGCCAGCGTTTTTGATCGATATTCAGAGAATTGATAGTCGTAGGGACTAGGAATCGGTCACCCGAGGCACGAAGTCTTTGTCCAAAAGCAACCGAACCTGGGCCATACCAGGCAGCATCTGCATGAGCCTGGCTGACATCCATCAGCTCTGGGGCTCCCATCATATGGGCCATTCGGACAATGATTTTCAGCGAGATTCTAGCCGCTTCGCCGTTGGCTCCATCTAGCATTGCTTGATCGGTATCACTAAGTCGGGTTTTGAGGGTATTGATGTCGATAGCAGGCTCTACAGCTTTATTGGCCAAACTGTCATTCAAGGGGGCATCCGAGACTTGCCCCCCCCCCCCCCCCCAGGACGTGAACGGTCTTCCCGTTCCAGTCCATAACTTGACGAAAATCTACTGGGTTCAGCGTAACCACGGCGGCCGTTTTGTTGAATAATTCTTCGGCAACCATAACTCCGAGTGTGATGATCTCCTCGCTACGCTGGAAGATAAGTGCCTTAGGCCCCAAGCCATTCAGAATCAGCTCCATCACGATGACGCTGCCGCCGCATGATCCTCTGCCTCCAGGTATTGCCAATATGGTATCTTTGAGCCAACAACCGCTCAGCGGATGGAACCGATCAATGATCTCACCCGTCTTTGGGTCAACGCCGCCCCAGAAACTTAGTTCAAGATCAGCTGACAGCAGTGTGGCTGAGGCGGCGCCGGTGACATAAGGGATGCCGCGTAATATGCGTGATTCTGGCACGGACATCTTGGTAATGCCAAGGGGGTGTCGCACAGTTTAGATATAGAGTGGGATAATATCAGAGAAACTGTAGTATTATGCTGAGGTCAGATAAGCTGGACGTTGGAAGGCGGGGCGGAGATTTATATGTAGATTTTAGAAGAAGACAATAGAGGGAACTTCGACAAGCCGTAGCCTCTTTAGCAGATTCGACCGGCATGCTTCAAGTGAGTGAGAAGACTGGTCTGAAGACCTAACCGACGGGGTGTCAGGAGGCTCTCGGATCCTAGAGCCGCAAATATTAGCGAACAAATGACTGCGCCGATTTCTTTCGGGATGAAGTCCTGTATCTAGTAACGTGTATATCAAAGTGGGACAGTAATATCTATATTTCATGGAAAACTCATGGGACACTCAAAAACTTATTAGACTCTAGAAACCCCAACTTGATTCAATGCAACAGTAATTTGTCAAGAGCAGGGTCAACAGGTGATCCGGCTACTCACAAAGATGTTTCCTCAGTGCATTCATGCTTTTCACCACATTATGGGGTGAAGCTAGCCCTGGTTTGGGCTCTTGGTGTTAATTGTGATAAGGTTAGGAGGTTAAAGGTCACTACGACAGGCAACTTGGGCCCCAATCGGCACTATCTCCCGTCAGCCATATCTCGGGATCTTCAAGGAGCACTCAGCGACAGAGGCGTGAATGGAGTCTTCTAGCTACTTGAGCTTAATCTAGGGTATCTGCACAGCACATTCTGATCTAACCCAATTCGACACGGCTCTTGCAGCATCAGAATCTTCTACACTTACTCAATTTGTCGAGCCTAGCTACACTGTGCCTAAACCTATATTGCTCGTGTGTCACCAGACTGTAGTAGCAGGTATATCTGCTGAAATTCTCTCAGCATGGTCAAGATAGGGCTACCCACCGTGCCTAGGTTTGTGGACCAGAGACTCTACGATATAGTTTTCCTAGACATGATTCGGCTGTGACAGCTAGAGAGAAGCAAGGCCAAATTCATCACTCTGCATGCCGCAGTGATGCTACATGTTATCTATTTGATGCATGGGATAAATCATGTTGGCGTATCTTATCCGATTCAGCCGTTTTATTGGCACAGGGTGTTAGACCTTTTGCACCGGAGCAAACGGAAAGAAGGACGTGAACTATTGATATGTTTTCTGCTTGCTCTATATGTTGCTGGCAATTACATGTCTTCCATTTCGTGTTTTACACAAGCTGCGGGAGAAGCTGAGAAACAGGCGATACAAACCTCCTATAGCTACATGGCTCTTCTGATTCAAGAACCTCTAGCGACTCCTTTGCAAGGTCTTCTTGATAATAATTATTTCGGATCCCGAGGAGCAAATAAATTCCTCCAAATATGCTCATTGATATGCCGTACAGTACCGGCTATCGCTACTTTTGGTAAGCGCTGACACCAAACATCATGCGATCTGCACCACTCGGCCCATCGCCTGTGAGGTGCTGGATAAGCGTCAGCTTCGCGGGTGTTAGTATCGGCACGGCCCGAAATTAATGCATCCTAATCTCACTTTTCTCACAGCGATAGTGATATCAGCACCTACGCGTAAGCAACACCCTTGCCTAACTGGCGCTGGTGCGTTATCTCGTCACAAGCAAACTCCCGCCGGATCCAATGGAAAAGGAACGATCTATTGCGTGGCTTTTGAATGGTCGGGGAATATGCACCCATGTCCCGTGTGACAAGATGAAGATAAGCAACGTCGCACCTAGGGATTTGCGTGAAAATGACACTTTCGATCGATGGGACGCACCGTTCCTTTAGAATTGGATTACGAGGCTAGGACTTGGCATCACCTCATAATGGGGCCTCATATCGAGTCTTGGAGACAAAAAGGTGCATAGTCTTATCCTGTGTAACACTCCTCGCTCTGTTCTCACATAATCCTGACTGCATAATGGCACAATCAGAGCATAGGATTGCCTCAATCTGACTGCTTCTACAGATAATGTATGACACCTTACGCTTTGGGCCAGAGACAAGAGACAAGAGGATCCTGGCAATTAATGATTAGTTCGCACATGATATAAAGAGAATGCCCGGGAAGTACCCCGTGGAGCCACCATGCGATGCCGACACGTCCGTCTGGCACCCACATGTTCGGCTCGATGTCTCACCGCCAATCATGCGAGCGCTGCCGGCAGCAGAAAGTCCGGTGTCTTCGAGACGCCACCTCTCAGAAGCCATCACCAGGCCAGCCGCTGCCAAAATGCTCCAAATGTGCAAAGGCAGGCACAGCGTGCGTGTACAACTGTATGATCGATCGAGTTGGTCCCACCATCTAACAAAAGGTCAAGGTATCACTACATTAAGAGCCAAGACAAGAAGATCGTGCTTCAGTTCTGAGAATAGTATGGGCCTGTCATCTTTAGAGAAACAGACGGGTGGTTCTCTAGAAGATGATTGGCTTGACTATGACAGCTTCAACTGGAGCCAGACTAGCACAATGGCCCAAGCAGACCTTGACCTCGAGAATACGTCTCAGAATATTGATCCAGACCTGAAGATGAGTAATGACTTTATGACTGGGATGGATGCACACTTGGACGAGGGACAATGGTGGGATGATACAACCCCCGATTCAAACACCATCTTCCAATGTCGAAGTCAGTGATGATAGGGCGTCGCCCAATTTCTTACAAGAACTTACCTCGCAGGCTATGGCTGTGGGCACCAAGACCATCTCAGCTACGACCGCTCTGCTCCATCCCAGCAGCGCTCCAGAAAGATGCTGGAAGATTCACTCTACTGGCTTATGTCTCCTGTCAGTGAGACGGATCTACACGATATGCTGGCTGAGGTAATCGCGGGCGACCGACATGATCTCATTACAGGTATTCGTGGTGATATCTGGACCTACACTTGGCAAGAACAACCGCGTTTATGGCATTACCTCCAGTCCGAGGACGGTAGCGATGATGCCACAGCCAAAGAAGGCAGCAATGCATCTCTCAAAGTCCAGCTTGCTTCATCTGTGGCTGATCCAGATGCCTGTGTCGCCCTCCTCCTTGGTGGCTTTACCTCGGCATTATGTGGAATGTTGCACATGAAGTCAGAGGAGCTTGACACTAATGTCCCAGTTGCTAGTATTGGCATCGATTCACTTGTGGCTGTCAGGGTTAGAGAATGGTTTATGCAGCAGGTTGGTGTAGAGGTGTCTGTATTAAAGGTGATGTCTTTAAATACTCCTTTACTTGCTTTATGTAAGGATGTTCTTGCTATATGGAGGAAACAGGTAAAGGCTTAAGGTATCTTATTTCTTTTTCAATAACTTATTGAAATTTGGTGTGTTTGATTTGTCCTGCCCTCTTGTATCTCAAGGTTTGGTGCGTAACTCAATCCCTTGGCTCAAACTAACAAGCAGATGCAATCCCTACTGTAGTTCTTTTATCTTGCCGAGTTATAAGTTATGCATAGGAATTTGCTCTCCATCACTCCTGACCAAACCGTGGATATCACTCCCTCGGTTCCACTTTCCGGACTTGTTATCAGTTTCTTGAGAGCCGTTAATATACAGGTCATCGGTTGAGCCTTGCAAACTTCCATTATCATCAAGACGTTCAAAAGAACCTTCTAGATCATTGTCTCTATGTGTACGCGAGATGATAGCCGTGCGACTGTGCTTATGGCCTATCGTGACAAGAGTTCCTTTCTTGCTATCCTCTGTATTGCCTTGCCCCGAGCTTCTAACTGTAGTGAGGAGGCTCCCTATCATGCGCTTCAAAAGCGGAGCACAAGATGGTAGGCAGGCGGCAATGATCGCAAGACAGACTTCGACGGACGATGCGAGGTGGCCAAAAGGGATGGCTTGCGTAGGATTTTGTGAGTCTTTATAAATCAAGAAGAGAACAAGGCGCGCAATGGAGGCGAGCACAACACTAAGTAGTAAGTTAGCATGCTGAGTGTAGTTAAGGCATCCTTTCCTACCTGCCACCCAGTAAGAATATAGTAGTTATAGCCCATTTCTTGTCCCTTTTTAACTGCAGATGCCAAACTTCCCGAATTGGAAGCACGACAGTGCCGATATCAAACAGGATATTCGGTATAGTGATCCCGATATAAAACTTGTTCGTGTTGATGCATTTGCTTGGTATGGTTTTATCCCACCAACCTTTAATAGGGTCGCAAGAAAATACTGCATTACCAAGAGTGAGAAACAACCAAACATGGGGATAGATACTGATAACATACTGCTCACTGTAATCACAGAGACTCCCCAACCTGCCATCATAGCAGCCATTGCCCACGTACAGTACCGAAGGACGCGGGATGTTGAAAAGATGCGATAGTACATAGCAAGAACAGCCATCTTGGACAAGGGGCACGAGATCCCGTATAAGATTTCGCAAGCAATAAAAGACTAAAGAGTATGAGAACCATACAGAGCAACAGCTAAGCAACCAAGCCAGAGATAAAGACGATACATACCCGAAGAAAATGAGACACGCCCCCATACTCATTCGTTACTACAATAATATTTTCCCCATAACCGAAGTGCACAGCTGTGAGACATATTTAGCAAGGAATCTTGGAATTCGGGATGCGGGCGACGAACCGATGCCTTCAGAGATTAAGAACAAATGGTTTGCGATCTTACCACGGTCAGTTGAACGCTATTACTCCATGAGCATCGGCGACATACCAGTGCAGCTACAGAGACCCATTCCTCAATAGGCGCCCTAGTCTTTGCAATGTACCGCGAGGTCCATATTCGCAATCCAACAAACACTGTAGCAACAAAACTGAGAACCGCATGCGGGATGATAAGGATGTTGGCGATACTGGTCTCGGAGAAGTAGGTGTTGTTTTCCATGGTTGAAAAGCAGTATGACATGAAGTGGATGGAAAGGGGACAAATCTTCAGGCGAGTCTTATAGAAACGCACATATCGCGCTTGCAATTGTAATTGTCCTTGTTGGGTATCTTGGCGCTGCTACTTTGATCAAAGCGGCGGATGGCGTCGATCTTGGACCCAAAGCCTACTTTTAGTATCGATAGGAAATTTAATTGAAATCTAAGAACACCAGTGGCTTGATGCTAAGTTCATTTTGATAGCCCGGAGTCTCTCTAGGGCCGGCAGGGTCGAATCAAAAGGAGCCCGGCTTATTTCCTGGTTGATCAGTATTGCGCTAATTGAGTCAGGGTTTGAGTCAGGAGTTATGTGGTGAAACTGCTGTGGTAAGCGCTAGACATATAGCTGGTTAGCTTAGGAGAAGAGGAGGCTCGGAATGCATTTACCATCGAATAGGAATGCGTCCGGTTCAGAAGTTCGATCTCGACTGCGCTGTGGCTGTGAAAGAGTCTAAGCATTCAGCGCCATTCACGCAATTCACGCCACTGAGTGCTGGCACAGTGATATCTTATGGTCCCAGTGATTTGGTAGCACCAACCCCATTCGTATGAAAACACAAGGCATAAGCCTGCATCTAATCCGGAGATTTCCATACTGCAGCAGGTTGGCAAAAGTCCTGAAAATTTTCGATTTCACCCCAACTACGTCGACTAAGGGTCCGGCTTCAGTGCAACAACAGGAGGGGAACCAGCACCCAGCTCGTATTCAGGAGCCATCTATTTCGAGCAGCGTTTAAAGCTCAACTACTCTGGGGCCACAGCTAGTGTTACCTTCATTTTCCTACACTCGGCCTGCTACGCCATCTTCTTTGGCAATACACCATTGGTCATTATCTCTGATATCTTCCCACAACATCTTCGCGGGAAGGGCAATGCTTTCGCTGTCTTTTTCATGTCTCTGACAAATATTTGACTTTCTCAAATCACACCATACGCATTTGAGCCTGGAAGTTCTATCTTGTCTTCATTCCTCTTAACCTGGCCGCCGCTGTTGTCTACTGGGTTTGGCTACCTGAAACAAGTCAGTTGACCCTCGAGGAGATTGCTGGGGCATTTGGAGACGAAGTTGTTGAATCTGAGAAGCTTGACCATGACCACAAAGAGAATATTAGTAAATGAGAATACATACTTACTAGGGCATGTGCTTCAAATTGAATAAGTACATTTATTATGATAGCAACTCCTAAGAATAATATCCCCGTCACTTATTACGTCAAAAAGCCATATGTGGATTGACGTGCTTGTAAAACTGACTGCTTGTGGCTGCGTATGGTCGGCAAAGCTCAACGGTCCATTGATTTTCCGCGCTTGATACTTGCCATGGCGAGGATCGCAGCCATTCTCAATATCTGCTGATTACATCCAGATTACTATTTTCACACGCAACAGCTCACTAACGCCAACGCAAGACCTCCAATACACCTGCCATTCAATCTGGCAATAAAGGTATACTTATCCCAAAGCATATCGGCTTGCGTCACTATGGACCCAACTCCGCAGGATTTAAGCGACATAAGAAAGCGGATTAGCGAGATAATGGCGAATGTATCAAAAGAACAACAAGAGCTGGATGATCGTCAAGAGCAAAGATTTCGTGTCGAATATCCTCAATAGTATGATCGCGGACTGGAGGCGAGAAGAACTCTGAAACGAGGTTGAACTGGTATTTCATATATGTCCTGGCGGACGAGAACATTAGCGGAGTGGGTAAGCGAAGTGTATTGGCAGACATAGACATGACAGGACCAATGACTGGGCGAGAAGGTTCATCAGGCCTAGGCATCAGAGAGCCAATCGATGGAAACCTAAGGCCGTGAAGTTCAGTGAGGATATCGATCAGTTGACAGTAAAAGTTCCGTCGGTGTTCCTCCCTAGCGACAAGCAACCGTTTTTTATCCAGTGCTTGACCCTGGATGAAGTCGGTGATGAGAAACATCTGGTTTCCAATGCTATTCTTGGTTAGAAGAGCATCGCGACCATAAGCCCGAACGTGGGGAACTGGAATTTGGGTATGCTGCTCAAGGTATCCATGTGGAGGTCAGTGCGAGTTTGGAAACGAATCAGTAATGAGGCTTAACTTACTGCATGGTTGTCACTTCGCTCAGCAATTTATCCCACGGGTTATTCACAGCAGGCTCAATGGGGACTCTGACAACCCACTTTGGCTCGTCGGCGGAAAATTCAACAAAGAAGCAAACATTGAAACTACCGTTGGCCTTGTTTGCGACTCGGCAAGGCTTATCATTGTTATATTTTGACGCCAATGCACAGATGGCGGATTGGTCGAGGGACTCGATAAATGCTCGTCTTGCTTTGATGGACTGGTCTTCTGTAACAACGGCGAATTGATTGCTACTTAGATTTGGGTCGCTCGTGTCCGTGTCCGATTTAGTCAGTTCTGGGGTGTGGATCTTATTCTTGGTATCGTTGCTTTGTAATTTGGATTGTTGATATTTGAGTAGTCGAGAAATACGGAAGCTGTAGGAGTCGATCCCAAAAACTACCGAAGAAGCCAAAGAGTGACGCCCAGCGTATGCGAAATAGTTGAGCTATCGCGGATAGCATGGCAGGTCCAATATTGACGATGCATTGTTGGGTAGATGCTGATTGATTGATGGTTGAATGATGCTGTTTGGAAAAGGAAACCTGCCATTCGGTTAATAGTTAGTCCGATGGCTACTTAGCTCTTCCAGCGAATTGTGATGGTCGGTGATGTAATTGGTTGAATCTCTTACATAAGGGTGTGACAGGCGCTATAAATAGCAAACCCGCAAGTGATCTGTGTGGTCTCTATAGGGTAAGCTCAACTTCCTTGACGTAAACATTAAACCAGGGATTAATATCATAAATTAGGGGCTCTTTAGTAGAGTAGATTATGAGGAACTTTACTTGCGTTGGATTTGAAAGAGTCCACCATTGGCTTAGGTTACTCAGTCACCTGGTAAACAATGCCGGCATTCTTCCGAGCTTTGAGTAATTTCTCAACAGCCTAAAACATCAAACTGATCAGACTGCAATAAAATCAAGACATCTCCTTGGATTAACGAAGATATAGCTCTAAGGCTTGAGATCAAAATGGTCAAGTAGTCCGTCCCCAACCCAGCGACAACAATCATCTATTCCGGTAGTGAGCGCCATCATAATAACCCCAAGTTCGTCCATTTCTTCTGGCTTCACCACGGCCATATCCGTTTCCCAATGAGCGAAGCGTATAGGTAATGTTTGACATCTAGCAACAGCAGACTCCCACTCAAATCTCGAAGTGGCGGACCAAAGAGCCCTTTGACCAAAAAAAGATAGCGCCGGAAACTCATGGTGAGCATCGTCCCAGCCGTTCCTCAGGAATGAATACAACCCATGCAGGCTGTATCCTATTATAACAGTGCGTCTCAGGCTCTCAGCAAGACACCAGCCTTCCCAAGCATCAGAGCCTGGCGTCATCAATTGACTGCTCATGATTTGTGTCGAGTCTTCAACACTTTTCATCCGCTGTTGTAGGCGCCGAATGCTGCTGACAAAGAAGGTCTCCACATTCTCAGCATTTGCTCTTTGCCGAATGTCTCCATCCAGCAAGCGAATTATCTGTAGTAGAATAAATGCCTGAACCGAAGATAATAAATCGACGTCAGAGTCGGCCAGTTGTGTGAGGTCAATCAACTCATCAGCATATTGCTGAATAGTACTGTAAATCAGCTGCTGATTCGTCTCACACTTTCTCTCATAAAGCGCACAAATGGCAAATATTCTTGTAATTGGCGGGGACAGATATTTTTCGACAACTCTTCTATGAATGAAAGGCACCTGACCGTGAAGAACCAACTGCTTAGGGTATGACTTGAAACGCTCAATGGTGTATACAATACGACGTTGGTACTTTTCGCCTGCCAAAACACTCTTCTCAGCCGTGTCGTGCGGATTCAATAAGTCAGGTACCAAGAAGTCATTGAGATTTGTCATTGCTTCCTGCCAATCCAAGTCATAGTCTGGGAAAGGCGGCAAGGCGAGGTTATCAGCATCGAAGGTTATATCAGATGCAATACTCGCACTTTGTGACTCTGTTTGAGATTCGTCCACTGTGGTTCCTGCGATTTCTTGAGGAAGAGCTTTTGAACTTCGCGCTAGGGTTCGTCGTGTCGAGGGACGTGGATAAAGGCATTCAAGTAATCGGACACGACAACGGTAACATTTTGGAACTGCCATGTCGCATCGTCTTTTGGACTTGATGCATGCAGCGCATGCTTGGCGATAAGGAGGTGGCATGGGAATCAGAAGAAGTCGCTGTCTTCTAATTGAACTCACTGCTTACAATGATGAGGGGAAGTTGTTGTGGGGGGATCTTTACTTCCGCACTTTAGGACTCTCTAATTGGTCTCGCTTATTTTTGGCTTCCGCTGGTTAATCTGTGGGTACACTTCATGCTCCACTTCCGTTCCCACCCGCCAATTAAATAATTGATCTTGATCTTGTGAGGCGGAAGTAAAAATGACGGAAGTAAGCTTCGCAGAGGCATAAGGTAAGCACCCTCATGTTTTTGCTGGCAATTATGTTAGAAATCAATAATGTCCAATTAATGGACCTGGTTGGTTCAAAGATCTTACTCTCTAGGTATAAATATGAACTGCTGCTTCCGTTGCCGGTCTCCTGTCACGAATTTCTACATCTCATCTCGAACAACACATCTCCAAAGATACACCTCCAACATTCAATATCATTGTAGCCATGGCTACTTTCAAGCTAGACTTTGTTCCAACATACCGCCATGATACCTACGACGCAATCTCTGAAACAGACCCCGAACTATCCTGCGAGGGAAAAGTCGTCTTTGTTACAGGCGGCGGTCGAGGAATTGGTCGTGAAATCGCAAAGTCCTTCGCCATCGCTGGGGCTAAAGGCATATTTATCATTGGAAGGACTGGTACAGAGTTACTCAGTGCTGTAGAAGAGATCAAAAGTGTCTCTACGGGCACTCCAGTACCAGTTCATCATGCCGAAGCCGATGTCACTGATAGAGCGGCTGTTGCATCTGCCTTTAAGCAGGCTATTGCAGCATTCGGCCACATCGATGTCCTCATCCAGAACGCAGGATATCTAGATGCCCATCGCTCGCTGCTGGACTCTGATCTCGATGACTACTGGAAGACGTTTGAGATCAATGTCAAAGGAGGCCTACTTGTAACCCAGCAGTTCCTGAAGCAAAGCAAGCCCGGTGACACGATTATCAATATCGGATCTGGAGCAGGGCATTTGCCCCCCATCCCGGGCTACTCTGCGTATTCTTCATCAAAGCTTGCATTCGCAAAGGTAATAGAATCTGTCCAGTTGGAAAACCCTCATCTTCGCGTTTTCAGCATCAATCCCGGGGCCATTGCCACAGAGATGCAGAAGAAGTCTGGTGATATTGCCACAGTGGACAGCATTCGTAAGTTAATTATCCCCGAATTTCGAGTTCTTGGGTTAACATTCTTAGGGCTCCCAGCGTCGTATTGCGTCTGGTTGGCTACTTCGAAAGAGGCTGATTGTCTGAAGGGCAGGTTTCTTTGGACCAATTGGGACGTCACAGAGCTGCTGCAGCGGAAGGATGAAATAGAGAAGCAGAATCTTTTAACTCATGGCCTTCTTGGTCTGTAATTGCCTTGAGCATCAGCCTAACACTATATAAATATAGTAATCTGAATTATATTTTCACGCCCATCTACCTATCCAAGGGAATGGCTGGATGCCATGGCGCGCTCAGCACTGCGGGAGGATCGCCGTGCTTGACTATTTATCTAACCTGAACTGTCCCGTCGAATTGGGTGATGGTGATACAAAGTAGGCTGAATATCGAATGGGATAATTACGAGGGAGGCCAGTGACGGAGGCCCAGTATATGAGGCAGCTGCAATGAGCTCTATAGTGGCTAACATTACTGGGATTGTCAGTTAGTGGCTTCGAGGGAGGAAAGCCAGCAACCTATAGCATTAGCCATGCATTGAACTTTGGCCAGGCCAACGATATCTTGTGTTACAGTACCACGATAAATAAGTCTGGCTTGCCTTATTGTCTCCCGCACTATTCAATCAATTCAAACAGTATTTGATAAGTAACCCTAGGAGTCATTGGCTCAACTAGGCCAAGGATGGGATTAACAAGATTGAAAAAGATGGTCAGCGCTTAAGACGTGGTTTAATTGGTGGTGTCGCCGAGACGTAGTGATCGGCAGGCTCCTGCATTTCAGCTGGCAAGGATTGAGTGTGACAGGCGCTTAATGGTTTTCGAGTGAACAACTGAGGTTCTTACTTCTCTCTTATGCCACCCTCTTTAGACGTTCGTTTTCAATTTCTTCCGTCTCCTATAATATGAAAACACTCATTCTGAACTTTTCGCCTAAAGGCGATACCGAGCTGATCCTCCGTCGTCCTAACTTTCGGAAGCGCAATGACTCCAAAGAGGCCAAGAATGAGGATACAGCAATTGAGACCGCAATCGAGGATGAAGTTGTGAAATCGGATGATGACAAATCTGAAGATGGCCAACCCACAGAAGATCAAACACATGTTCTTGAAGTGTATTCTGATCGGTCCTCTTCGGTACACAACACCGATGACCTGAAAGCGCTGAAAGCCTCTGACGAGAACGGCCTCTTTGTTGAAATCCGTTTCCGGGTCTCATCAGCACACCTCATACTGTCATCCCCTGTTTTCAAAGCTATGCTCGACGGCCCCTTTAGCGAAGGTATCCGCAACAACGATAATTTCTTTGAGGTCAAGGCTTTTGAATGGAATGCAGAGGCGCTGGTAATTCTTCTGGATATTATCCACGGGCATCATCGATGTCTTCCAAAGGACGTCGAGCTTGATATTCTCATTGAGCTTGCGATGCTATGCGATTATTATCGGTGCGAAGAGATCGTGGAAGTCTTTGCAGAGCGGTGGATAGCGGCATTTGGGGAAGATAAGCCGCCGTATGAAGATGAAGCCACTATGAACTGGATGTTTATCGCTTGGGTTTTTCAGAAAGGAAAGCTGTTCACCAGCATGGTAGCTGCGACGCTGCAGCATAGGAAGATCCCTATGTACACAGACCTGCCATTGCCAAGTACTATCGTTGGTATGTTTCTCTATTAAGTTGTGTACGCATAGTAAGGCGACTAATCAGATTGCAGAAAAGGTGGAAGCTCAGCGTGTGAAGCTTATTAATGAAGTCCTAAATAATCTCTATGGTCTTCAGGAGTCACTCTTGGTCACCAACGATGACTGCAAGCGGGAATGTGCATCAATGCTTCTGGGCTCACTTATGAAGCAGATGCGTGAAGCCGGACTTGAGATCCTGAAGCCCAACGACTTGTCATCAACAGTCCGCAGCGTTGTGGAACTGAGAAGGTTTGTATCGGGGCTCGAAACCCCTGTCTGGCATCTTGCTGGGGGGTACGGTGGTCCACTCAAGCATGATTGTTCTCTCAAGGATAAGACAAAGCCGTGGATGGATGATATGGCGAAGACCTACATGGACGGGTTTCGGTTCCAGGACTTTAACGGCGCTTTTACTTCTAAGGGCGTTCAGGACTAAAGAGGACCCTGGGAAGATGAAATAGCTTGGCAGGTTGTATGGAATATTCAGAAATCTTTAGAAAGACTCCCCTGCCAGCTTTTTTATTACTAAGTAAGCCATGCAACATACTACTGGCTAGTCAGTTTCTTTAATATGTCTTACACAGCTTGCTTTACCTTTCTGATTAGTAGTATCTACTAAGCGCCTATAGACTTTCTCTCATTCAATGGTCGCTTTTGCTATATGTATAACAGAGCCACCATATTGTGTCTCTGAGAATGCGCTCAGTGGCTTACCATCTCGATCCTTCACTTCCATTCTTATATTTAAACGGCAATTCGAATGTTGGTCCAAAGCTGCAAACATTCCCGACACCTTCTATGTCCCTTTCACGATCCTGTCTTGTTGTAACTGACTCCAGAACCTCAGCGAGCTCCTCTCGAATGGTTTCCTGCTCGCCGGCTTGTTGGGAGCCATGTAAGTCAGAATGCATCCCGTCATGCGCCGATAACGTCTTTTCCTCGGTGGCCTCTTCATGCAAATCTGTTGCCTGCCTTATCTTTGCCATCTCAAATGCCACAGCGGCATCAATTCGTTCCTTAAAATCCTTGTCCTGTTGCTCTTCTCCAATTATAGCAAAGTGGCTCCTGCGGTAGACCCCGAGAGCACTCAACAAGAATGCGGCTACCTCCCATCCAAATAAGATTGGCAAAGCGTATCGAAGCTGTGGATTGCAACCCCTCGACCAGATGTGAGTAAGCACCTGATAAACCTCATGAGCCGGGAAAACAAAGCCAGCTCTGTAGAATGCTGGGTTCAGATCGAATGGCAATAACAAGGAGGTGACGTTCAATATGATCCATGAGACGAGGGCCATGGGGATAAATGGAGGCGGTAGCCAAATCGTAAAAACGTCCAGCGTGAGAAAGTTGACATGGGCAAAGAGCCATATGGTAGCCCATGACAAGACGAACTGATTGCCGTTTACATCCCAACCCGCCTTGAAAGCCCAGATAACACCTACAACGCAAAGCGACCCAATGAACGTGTAAATGAGAGATAGTAAAAGCCGGACCACAATAATGCGGTGCGCCTTGAGGCGGGTATAGAGTTTGAATTGCGCGTAGAGGCCGTTGATCGTACCAAGATAGCAAAATTCTTCAATCATGATCAAAATAATGACGACGGTGTTATAAATCGCTCTTGATCCTTGAGAGGTTGGCTGAATGTTTATAGATTGGAGCTTCCATGGTTCGGCCAGGACACCCAGGGCGGTCTTGCTGGACACAGACTGAATGTTGCCTGTCCCGTTCCCCTTACTGTATTGGAACCTGGCCACTTCGGATAGTAGACGGAGATTTGACGAGATCGCGGCATCTACAATGGGGGCATATACAGCCTCGTTCCACACATAGCCCATTACATCCGAGTTGTTATATCCCGGCGCTGTGGCGTCCCCTTCCAATGCCTGTTGGAGCTGGTCTGAAGATCCCTTGTTGACAAAGAAAGCTCCCCAGTACCTTGTCTTGCAAACCGCTTCTAGGAGATCGTTTTTGGTAGGGAAGTCGGAGGCTGGCTTTTCAATTAGGGAGGGATAGTCTTTTCCTTGAAGAACTGAGTATGCACCCCCATCGTAGTCAACAAAGACGATTCGAAGATTATGCGTATGGTTCGACTGCTGGTAGAGGGAGCCCAGTATATAGCAAAAGAGTCCAAGGAACAGTAGTTGCAGGTGGAGAAAGTTGCTACCCGCTGCCTTGAACCATGCAACCCTGGCCTTCCTTACAACCAAGTCATTTCGTGGCAAGCGGCCAGTGAAGGCCTTGGGGTATAGCGACTCAATTAACGATAGCATTCTCCCTAGGCAGTGACTTTCATCTGTGTATAAATTTGCAATAGTGTGTCGCCGTTTTCTTGTCAGAAGATGGGCCTTTGAAATTCAGAAAACACTCAACTTCGCAATTTGACATAATGTCATCAACAGTCATCATGTGTAAGTGTATGTCAGCACTAAGGCTAAGAGAGACATCGTGGTTCAGCTAAGCAAGCGTGCTGACAAAGCTCTATTCCTGAGCTCCAGGGCCAGTTCAAAAACCTCGAGCTAATCCAGGCGATGCGAAACCCTTAAAAAGGTCAGGTTCTGGACAAACACGATTCTGACAAGCCGTTGGATAACTTTCCAAAAAACCATCTAGCATGAGGCTTATGGGGCTTGCGGACACTATCTGATTAGTGGCCCTAACTACCTACTCCAGGCGCCAAAACCGCGGGAGTGCGCTAAGCTTTATAGACACAGATTCTCGCTTAATACAACCCTTTGAAGTACTATAGATGAGTCAAGCCATAACTTTGAGATACTTCCTTATGACTTTGGTGGTAGCGGTGAGACAGGCCACTCATAATCTCTTCTAAAGTGCGATCTTAGAGTCCACTCACCGCAACCAACCTCCTTTACCTCTTCTTTTTCCAAGCCAGGAAGTATAATCTCAGCGACAGTGTTTGGCGGAACCGTCGTTTCGATAGTAAACTCCTCGGTGTCTCCGTCAATAACCCTCGTTTCCCACTCAAAACAGATCGTACCTTGAGGGGAAACATGCGACGCAGCAGCTCGAGAAAAGGTAGCGCCGAAAGCTGGGGAAATACGAACTCTCCTCCATCCAGGCTCAAGCCTCTGCAGCCCGGCGACTCTCTCATACATGAACTTGGCTATAGCGCCAAAGGCATAGTGGTTAAATGAAGTCATTTCTCCCGGGTTGATAGAACCGTCAGGCAACATACTGTCCCACCTCTCCCAGACTGTAGTCGCACCCATAGTTACTGGGTATAGCCAAGATGGACAGCCTTTCTCGAGCAGCATCGCATACGCAACTTGGATGTGGCCGGTAGATGCAAGGGCTTCACAAAGAAAAGGCGTGGCGGCAAATCCTGTGCCGACTTTGAACTCGTTCTTGCGTACGAGCTCTACAAGCCGATCTCCAGCTCGTACTCGTTGTGCTGGGTTAAGGAGGTTAAGATAAATAGCCAGTGCATACGCAGCTTGGGAATCTGACGTGATGCGCCCCCGTGGTGTGACATATTCTTGCTGGAATTCGATTCGTGTTGCTTTGTAGTCCTCTTTGAATCTCTGCTGTTCATCCTTCCGCCCCAACACGCCACATATCTTGCTCATGAGATCTAGACTTTGTAGCAAGAACATATTTGACACCATCTTTGCGTCTGTTGCCCCTTTCCATGGCTGATCTGGTGGCGCTGCTGGATCAAGCCAGTCCTGTTTCAATTATCAGCACTATAAAACTTAGAAGTCATTCTTCAGAACTTACGCCGAGTTGAAAGGGTTTTGGGTCCCATAGTCCTGAAGTCTGTCGAGGGAGAACCTTCATCCACTTCATCATGCTATCATATTGCTGAGCTAGGATACTCTCATCACCGCTCTCTTGATAAAGGGTCCAGGGTGCTATAATCGTGACATCATGCCAAATGGCGCATGGTACTCTTCTACACCAGATCGGATCTGGGAGAGTGGCATTAGGGCTGACCATTGGAGGAACGCCATCAAGAACATCCTGGTCAAATGCAAGATCGATTAGCCAGTTCTTCAATATGCCAAAGCAGTCATAAATAAGGCACCCTGTAGGGCCAAAGAGAGACAGATCTCCAGTCCAGCCGAGTCGTTCATCTCTCTGAGGACAATCAGTCGGCACTGAAAGGAAGTTGCCTCTCATACCCCAGACGATATTCTGATATAGTTGATTTAGCAGTGGGTCTGAGCAAGAGAAGTGACCAGCGGATTTCATGTCAGTGTGACACACAACAGCTTCGATACAGGACATATCAAAGCAACCGGGCCAGTTGTCAACCTGAGCGTACCGAAATCCATGGAAAGTGAATCGTGGTTCCCAGCATAGCTCTGTCGGCGAATATTTGAGTGTTATCTCGTCCTTCGCTTGGCATATTCTCAAAGGCCGAATACAAAGCTCTTCGTTCTCCATGACTTCGGCATGTTGGAGGGTAATCCTGTGTCCATCCGATCCTCTGATGCCTGATAGACGTAGATATCCAACGAGATTCTGACCAAAGTCAAGGACCCTTTTCCCACTTGGTGTCGTGATCTCTTTGACAGGAGATATGGTTCCGACCCGACGCCCTGGTTCTGCAAAGCCTGCAACGAGCTCTGTTGATACAGGTGGGAATCTCAGCGTTTGTGCATCTGTCCATCCCCTCGGCCTTTCTTGATCCATCACCGATGACCAATTTGGCACCTCCATTGTCATGTCATATTTCTCTCCATCATATATCTCCGCCAAACGAGTTGGGCCTTGTATAACCTTCCACGAACCATCGCTCTCTATTATGCATGTTTGACCATCTTCGTAAGTAACTTCCAACTGCGCAAGAAGAGCAGTATGAGGACCCCATATGTTTCTGTGTCCGCCTTCAAACCCAATACGGCCACAAAACCATCCCTCTGCAACTCTGATTCCAATACAATTCGAACCGTTTACTAGGTGCGAAAGAACATCATAAGTCTGGTACTGGAGTCGCCCATAATAAGATGTCCATCCTGGGGCGAGGAAATAATCACCGACGCGTTGCCCATTGATCTCAGCTTCATAAACTCCCTGCGCGGTGATATAGAGTCGTGCTTTGACAGGTGAGCTGCGAAGAGCAAATTTCCTGCGGAACAAGTCTTCAGGGCTAGCTTCTGTCGTTTCTGAAGCCCATGGGGCGGCGATGCGCTCGCAGGTCCAATCTGACCGACGCAATAGCCCTACTTCAAGATGGGCAGGCTTACTCCAGGGACTCTTTTCCTCCTGCTCATCCCAAACTCGAACCCGAATTGATACATTCTCACGAGACTGGAGAGGATCTCTAAATGGCCATGGAATCAGGATATTTTCCTGGGATTGTTGACTTGCAGTCAATACATCGTGGGCCTCTTGGCTAGGACCGTACTTAGTCAATTCGATGTCGTATCCATTTTGTGCACTGCGAGTGTCGTGTTGTGCGATCTTCCAAGAGATTCGTGGCGTGGACTCTTGAACCCCAAGAGTATTGGGAGCGTGATAATGCTCGAAGCGAACATCAGTTACTGACAACATGATGAACAGCCTGTGAAATTCTTCAAACAAATTGGTATCCTCCGCAGATGAAGCCGGCAAGTATAATTCGTTTCGCTGTAATTTATCCCGAAAAACGAATTCATGGATGAGCAGCTACCTTGTTCACGTTAGTCGGCACCAGTTATCCAATATCGTCGGAAAACCCATCGTAAAACACCTCGTAGACTAGAGTCACCGTAATCACGCGTCAAATCGTTGTACCCGCTATGACTGCTCACTGGTGCATGACTACCTTGAGTACAGTACACTGGCCAATGGGGGCTCAATTGGTACGCGGCTTCGCTTCTAAACGCGGATCTCCTCACCCTACTCCGCACACCATGTTAGCTAACGTTAGTTCACGGACCTGTCTACCTTTACAGATATTCCGACAGCATTTCCGACGTGGAATGTTTGTTGTTGTTGTTGTCAGCTTGACTTAACTCTCAGCATGGCTCTGTCAACACCACAATGCCCCCCATGTATTATGTTCCCCACGGGGATGAGGAAAATCTGGGGAAGCTTCGCACTGTTGGGACATGAGATGTACTCCAGGTTCTGCTTAGGTTAGACTACTCCGACACTTCCCCCCAATGTTGAAGCAAATCGTCACCCACCGTAGGTGCACATGTAGAATACTCGTTCACCAAATATTATCCGAGGATAGAGAATTGCCCAACCTTTGAGCCAAGTCAGCGACTATAAAGTCAGTGACTCAGAACCACTTTTTGCGGTCATCACAAGTCAATCAAACATTACTTTGACTCGCATTGGTTGCAATCCACACCAACAAAACATGCCGATCTGCCCGATCTCCCTCATCGCATTGGGTGCCACGCTGTTGGCACCTACTGTTTCAGGACAGTACTCGCCTCATTTTCCAGAACCCCCCAACCCGGAGTCCATCGAGGTTGTCGAGCTCCCTTTGCCTCCTGTCGTTTCAATCAATGCTACAGGAGCTTGTACCGCCAAAATCAACCCCCGAGGAACTGGCTGTATCGGTGTAGATACTGGAGGAGAGCAGGACTTCCAGTCAGGAGACTTCACGCCTGATGGGAAGCACATCGTGGCCAATGTGGTCTTCATCGGTGCCCCTGCAGCTCCAGACCCTGCGAGCATATATGACGGCGAGCATTTGATCCTTATCACCACTGATGGTACCAACTTTCCTAACGGTGATCCATGGAAGTGTATCACTTGTGGTGTCCCGTCAAAGAATGCTCCTTGGCTCGATCCCCAGAGAGACTATCCTCATGTCTTTCGAAGCGGTGATAAGGCGCTGTGGGGTCATAACATCATCTCCTGTGGCGGACATTCGTTGGCTAGTGATGGTTGTACTCCGAACAACACTCACATCTATCCAATTCACTGGACAGTGACCGCTGATGGGAGTGGGAAAGGCGGTTCTCCTCGAGAGATGCGCCTCCATCCCGACGATGAGCACATGGGCTGGAGCTCCTTCACTAATACTGGAGGCCAGTATACTTACTTTGGCCGGCTGGAGTTTAATGCCGATCCAAAGGCTGGGGAGCCTCTTGTTCCTCGATACGACTTGGTTGATGTGAACATTCTCGTCGACAAAAATGGCAAACCTCCCATGTACGTCGAAGGCGAGAAATTAACTATCAACCATGATGCGATTACTTCCGGCGAGCTACGTGGCTTCAGTGGCTCGGGCGATGAGATTCTGTACATCGGATCACCCGTGGAAGCCAACAACATCGATGTCATGGCCGTCCATCTTACCACTGGTGCTATCCGACGCCTCACTAGTCATCCCGATTACACTGACCCAATTACCATGTCTCACGATAATCAGTGGATTGTTGCTATGGACACGCGTGTTGTAGGTCGCCAGATGTTCATGTCTGGTATGAGATGGATCCCTCCTATTATCGATTACCTCGTTGTTGCCATCGCTTCTTCAACGCGCAATAACGGGCCACGAAGATTCTTTCAGCCGATCCTCATCAGTCATGACGGAGATAGTGGAAACTATTTTGGTCAGCAGGTTAATGCGGACGGCGACGGAAGCGATGGGAGCGTCAATGATCCCAACTGGAATGGCAGAGCTGACCCCGCTGTGTCTCCTGACAGCACAATGATTGCATACTGGCAAGCTCTTGTGGTCTCTCCTTCTTGCGGCGGTACCAATCCGCTCCCGTGCCCAGTTTCTACTGCCCAAGGAGGCCGTAACTACCGAGTCATGCTTGCCCGTCGTACCTCTTTGAAGCCTTCCAAGCCAGCACCTGTCTTTAAAGCTCCCGACTTTATCCCTTGGGCGAAACCGTTTCCTGCTGGTAGTACATCACCAAAGCAGTATGAGATCCCAGCCGGTAACTATACACTAGAGGGTCAACTGTCAGGCATTGCCGAGGTTTCATTCATTGAAGACCCCGACACTGGGGTCATCCAAACTATCTCGGCTTCCTACAGTAACTATTCCGATCACACAGGCTACATCATTGACGGGTATGAGAAGGTTTCTAAGTGGAAGTTACTTCCTAATGTCTGGAAAGACCGAGTGGAATGGTTCTCCAACATCACGCAAACTGGAGTCGTGGACGGTACTAAGGTCACAAGTGAGGACGGGTTTGAGCTTGAGATTGATGTTTCGGTGAATATCATGGAGACGAACGGAACATTGACAACGATCCTCAATGGGATCGAGTACGTGCAACCTGCTGCTGGAACCTAAGCTAAGTAGAGGAAGGTCTTTTACTTCGACAACAAGTGGTCTATAGTGATAGGATTATATATCCAAGAGATCCCTTAGGGGGTCAAATTCGCCCAGCGCCCGATGCCCATATGTCCAAATTGCATCCCTATCTTTAATGTCCTGCGTGAACCCTAGCAAGAATTGAAGCATCCAAGCATCTAAACGGAATGAATCGTCTTTGCTTCGAAGACAGGCGTTATGGAAATGCTGCAGCCGGCTAATTGACATATGGTTCATAGGCCAGTAGTTGTTCATCGATGAAATCATTTCAAAGTTTCTCTCCAACCGCGTCTTCGCAGCCATGATCTCGTCATCGTCTATACCGAAGAGAAGTGTATGTATCTGAACCGTTGAAGCCAAGCATAGAATATGGCCAGCAAGTGGATACAAAACGACAGTGTCTGGCCGCCATTGAGCTTCATAAATGAGGTCGCACAAGTTTGTTGCGTGCTGTTTACATCGTTGGGCGAACCCTTGCCTACTTTCATCGCCTGCATCCTGTTCTTGAGCAGATTGAAGGTTTTGATAGAATAAGAGCTGACCAGCGTGATTATAGTTGATATGTAGTGTGATAAAAATAGCACCGAAGCCCTCATCAGCCCAGTAGATCACATTTTCCTCGGAATAGCGAAGTCTTGGGGGTAAGTTGTCAGCCCACTCATCAAGGCTGTGGCGAAGTTGATGATCAAAACTTTCGTTCACTGAGTGTTCATCTTGTGTATCTACTACCCGGGAGTTGAGAAAGACAATGATGTCGTAAAGTAAGAGATTGAGCCGGATCATCTGGGCGACCAAAGAGTGCGGATCGAAGTTGCAAATGGGGGATGAACCAGGCGACGAGTCATATTGTATCTCTGGCATGTTGTAGGTCAATGAGGCAAATCGGCCCTCATCCATAGGCAACGGGACGGTGTTTCGTGGTTTTATATATCTAGGGAGAGACTGAGTTGCGCTTGACCATGTCTCAGTTGTAATGAGTGACCACCATACTGCGTAAAAGAGTAAGTACAGCACCTCACGTTCGGGTCAGAGTCAGTCAAAGTTACCTCGTCTGTTAATCTCCTGCTCTAGAACTGACTCGGTTGGTAGGTTTGGTAGGTCTAACAGCATGGCCATGCGTGAAGCTATTGCTTGATACACCGACTCGGCCCTAGAATCTCCCTCAACTGACGCGTTTGCTGCGAGCAACATGCAAGCTTGGATACTTATCAATGAAGTATCCTCCAGATCAAGCAATCTCTTACATTCATCCCGGTACGGTCGTCCTCTATCCCATGGTGTAATAGACGCAAATACGGGATGTGTCGAATATCGCGCCGACAGACCTGCGACACCAAAGAATAGAATCTTTGGGATAGAAGAGTCCTTTACCTGCGCTATGAATGTTGCACGATGGAATATGTTGTGAAACGTAATGTGCATGTATCGGAAATAAAGACTTGCCAACTCCTCGGCCAGAGCTGCATCAGGAACGACCAGTGAAGAGACACGACGAGGTCTTCCATCATCTACCTGATTTCCAAGTGACTCATAGTGCTTTTCCAAGGTGTTGGGGACAGGGTTATCCGTGACTCCAACACAGTCGAGGCGCCTTTTGATGCAGAAATTGCAACTTAGACCTGGTCGAGACCGGTCACACTTTTTCCGCCGATCGCTAGAGGGCTTGATGTCAGATTAGATTTGTAAACAATAAGACAGTGAGACGTACCGACATGCTACACAGGCTGATAACGGTCTCATTTCGATCGCTTAATGGGTCATTTGCTGTGGGTTCAGAAATGAGGAATTGCTCCCGTGCATTTTCATTTCATTCTGGGATCTAACCCCACAGTATCATGAGACGGGCCGTATCCACTATAATCCGACGAGTTTTCCGACGGAGACATGGAGAAAAGAGTTCGCTAGCAACTTGATGTGGGGACTCTATGTTGCTATTTCAAAATCCGCCAGGTTCTCCGACGGGAACTCTACTTACCCTATGGCATGCAGCGCGAAGGCAATGATTCCATGATGGATAGATGTCAGTCAAGCGGGGGTTGTGCTAATACGCTTTCTTAAGATGCAGAACTGGTATTCTACTGGAACCTCTAGGTCAGGCTTGTAAACACACCGGCCTCGACAGAGCAAGCTTTTTTCTTCAGGCCAAATCAAACCACACTCAATCAACATTACCTTTTTTCACATTCTCGTTATCTTCTCTCTTACCATCCAATTACAATGTCAAAAGAGGCTTCTATGTTCCAGGCTGGTGACTTGGTCGCCAGCTCAGGTACAACCGCCGATCTGACTGTCCAAGAGCTCCCACTGCCAACAGACTTTCGCTGGGGTACCGCCACTGCAGCATATCAGGTCGAAGGGGGCGCAAACCAAGATGGCAAAGGCCAATCCATCTGGGATACCTACACACATCTCGAGCCCCCGCGAACCAATAACGGAGAGACTGGTGATGTAGCATGCGACCACTACAATCGAGTCCCCGAGGACATTGAGCTTATGAAGGCTTGCGGCGTTGACGTTTATCGCTTCTCACTATCATGGACACGTATCATTCCGCTCGGAGGCCGCAACGATCCTATCAACGAGAAGGGAATAGCTTTCTATAACGATCTCATCGACCGATTGTTGGCGCACGGGATTGAGCCTGTGGTGACATTATATCATTGGGATGCACCACAGACTCTTTACGGTCGTTACAAGGCTTTTCTTAATACCGAGGAGTTTACTGCCGACTTTTGCAACTATGCGCGATTATGCTTTGAGCGTTTTGGTGATCGTGTCAAGAAATGGATCACATTCAACGAGCCATACATCATCTCCATCTTTGGCCACGTCAACGGTACACTTGCCCCAGGCCATCGTGCAGAAGACGGTTTCGACACCAAGAATGAGCCATGGCGCGTCGGCCATACGCTGATCATATCGCATGCTGTTGCTGTTCAGCTCTATGCGAAGGAGTTCAAGCCTGCGCAACAGGGGGAGATCTCTATCGTGCTGAATAGCCATTTCTACGAGCCATACTCCGATACCCAAGCCGATATGGATGCGGCGCAACGAAGACTTGAGTTCTATGTCGGATGGTTCGGCGATCCCATTTTCCTTGGAGAAGATTATCCCGTCTCGATGCGGAACTACCTAGGTGACAGAATCCCCCATTTCAGCATTGAGGAGCGCAACCTCCTTCGAGCGACAGCTCGTCTTAATACCTTCTATGGCATGAACCATTACTCGACAAAGTTCGCCCGCGCTCTCCCCGATCCTCCCTCCGAAGACGACTGGACAGGCAATATTGAGGAGGGAGCAGTCAACGGAGCAGGACAGGAAATAGGGCCCGTATCCCAGTTCCAATGGCTCCGTGTCGCACCCAATGGCTTCCGTAAGTTGTTGAACTGGGTCTGGAATCGATACCATCTTCCTATCATCGTCACGGAAAACGGATGCCCATGCCCTGGAGAACAAGATCTAAAGGTAGCAATTGACGACCGATTTCGCCAGAGATATTTCGGTTTGTATCTGGATGCTATCTCGCGAGCTGTATATGACGACGGCATTCCCGTTAAAGGCTACTACGTTTGGACGCTCATGGATAACTTTGGTATGCTACTCTTTCTTTACATCGATCGCAAGACCCACTAACAAACGCTTTCAGAATGGTCAGCTGGATATCAGCCGAAATTCGGTATTGTTCATGTTGACTATGAAAACGGCCTGACCCGCACTCCCAAGAACTCGGCAACATACCTACGTGAGACTTTCCAGAGAAGGAGGCAGAAATAGGATAGACATAGACGCGTATAGACCTCTTTATGATAGAACAGAGTAGAAGCACAAATGCCTTAAATTTGGGCATAACCTAGCAACACGAACCTACTCGAGTTGAAGATAGTGCATAAATTGAAACTCATGTATTTCATCAATTCACCCCTAATAATGTTGTTTGGAGAGCTCGGTTAGCTTTATGTCCACCGAATGTAAAAAGACAAAAGTCGCATCTGAAACGTCCAACAGATACCGAGGTGACCAACAATTGCGACGTTAATTGCGGCTGAACTCAAGAGTGGTGCCACGACAGTCCATGATCCACATCCCCGGGTTTGGGTAGTGTGTTCAGAAGTCGAGACCTTGAGCTTTGCCGAATCGACCATTTGTGGCGTTCCAAGTGACATGGTCGTCGCTAAATGCTACCCCGAAGCCCATGAGGAAAACTTGTCGGAATATGATTCAGTCCAGATTTGTCCCCAGTTGTCAAGTTAGATCGCGTGATGTCCTGAGCGAGCCTCTATTCCCGAACCATCAACTCAATTCCAAAAAGTCTAACCAATCGGCTTAACGCAACAGTCTCGAAATGGTCAGATTCTGGGAACACATGGACTTCACAAAGCGTCGGAAAACGCTGTCGGAAAACTCGTCGGGCATGCACCTCACGCAAACTGACCAATGAGAATCCATGGTCATGTACCCCAGGCGTCGGGACTGCGGGGTATGAGTCCGCTAAACGTTGGATACGCGGGTTCTCGCTTGTTAGTCTCGTTGACCCCATGGGGAGCGAGGAATTTAACTCGTGGCATGTAGTTCAGCTACATAGAGATGGATTCCTATATGAGATGGCCTCAAGTACGGTTATCAAATCAGCTCTGTATCCTCTTGTCTCTTTGATACCACAGCAGTTACTCGAGATCACCATGGCTCACCCTAACGACTCTAAAACGCCTATCGACAATCCTACCCAGGTCGATTCTCACGATCACGTCGAAACTGCACTCAAGCATGATGACCTTGCCGCCGAGGCCGTCGCACAGGGTCAGGCTCTTTCGGGTTATGAGAACTTGACATTCTGGGAGACTGTCCGGACCTTCAAGATGGCCTCACTCGTCTGTCTGCTCGCGGCCTTTAGTGCTGGAGCTGATGGCTATCAAATTGCGTATGTATTATATCAACCTTTCCATGTCACTGACTAATTTAAGTTTAGTATGCAAGCAAGCATTATTGCTAACAAAGGCTTTGTCCAGCAGTTTGCCACAGCGGTCAACGGAGAGGGAGAGAAGTTTCTTGCATCCAATATCATCGCTACTTGGAGTGCTGGCCAGAACGTAGGCCAGGTCCTCGGTCAGATCGGAATCTCCTTTGTTGTCGCACGGTTCGGTCGCAAGATTTCTATGTACACTCTCTGGACCATCCTCATGAGCAGTGTCTTGGCTGAATCACTTGCCCGAACATGGCCGGTCTGGTTTGGTGCCAAGATGCTTGCTGGCACCGGCGTAGGTTGCCTCCAGGCTACCCTACTGGGCTATATTACAGAAGTGAGCCCGACAAGAATCCGTGGCGGCATGTTAATGCTTTACAGCTTCTGGTGGACTTTGGGTTCCTTCTGTACTCATGTGGCTCTCCAGCGGCTGAACAAGACTGATCCCTTCAACTGGCTTACACCTGTGTATACCCAATGGGGACACATCGGAGTCATGGCCATCATCTACGTCTTGCTTCCTGAATCTCCCTCTTGGTGTGTTACCGTCGGGCAGGAAGAGAGGGCCAAGAAGAGTATCAGGTTTATTTACCGTGGAGTTGAGAACTTTGATGTCGATCGTCACTACGAACTCCTCGCCCTGAACGTCGAACACGAAAAGGCTTTGGCTGCTGAGCAACGAAACGAAAGCTGGATGGCTATCTTCAAGGGTACTGACGGTCGCCGCACCATTACCGCCATGTGGACCATTGTCGCGCAGCAGTTCCTGGGCCTTGCCCTCTTTGGTAGCTTCGGTACATACTTCTTCCAGCAGGCTGGTCTCGCCGACCCCTTCCAAATCAAGGCCATCACCACGTCTCTGCAGATAATAGTCGTTATCTTGGCAGTCTTTGGAGTCGATAAATTCGGTCGACGCCGCATGGCCTGCTGCGCTACTTCCTTGATGTGGATCTCTTGCTTGATTGTTGGTATCATAGGAGTTGCCCCCCAAAGTGGTGCAAGCACCTATGTGTTTGTCTTGTTTGCGTGCTTCTGGAGTGAGTCTTTAATTGCATATCGCCATCGATTACAGTAAGCTTACTTGTGCTTCTCTAGACATTGGCATCTCGGCCAATGGGGCTGCGGGCTGGGGCTACATCGGCGAAATATCCTCGCAACGACTACGGCCATATACTTCTGGCTTCGCAGCGTCTGCCAACTCCGTCACTGGTCTGATCATGTCTGTTCTCACGCCATACATGGTGAATGCCAACAAGTGGGATTGGAAGCTCAAAACTGGCTTCTTCTACGCTGGCGTTGGTCTACCTTGGGTCATCGGTACGTGGCTGTTGGTTCCCGAGACGGCTCGGTAAGTGCCACGTTGAATACCTTCAAGTTTCGATATATACTGACTTTTTCTAGGCGATCACCTGCCGAGCTTGACGAACTATTTGAGCGTAAGATCAAAGCTTGGAGATTCCATACAACTGAAACTGCTACGCAGCGCCTGATGCAGAGTGAGAACGCGGAAGCTGCGGAGAAATGATGGGTGTTGAGAGATATACTATGAAGAACTCGAAGGTGAGGAAAAGTGGATGAATTGTGGTACTGCACATAAGGGAATCAATCGATGCAATCTTAATGCTACTCTGATAGTGGGGGAATCAGGATGCAAGGCGATTCTAACGGCTATACGGCTCGACAAGTGCAATGAATGACTAGATTCTTGGAGAAGATAGCCCCGCATAGTGCGCGTAATGATGCAAGTTCAAAGATAAGCACTTTACCCAATTGAATGACTTGAGTCGACAATCGTCTGGGGTATACAGTCGATTTAAGTTTGGACTCGGATAAGTATATATCCTCACTGCGATACAGAGAACTTATAAGCCTAGGTTATTGCCGTATTAACCGGGACCACGCGGCACTCACTACTACTACGGCAATAACGGCAAATGGGGTCCATAGCGAATCCCCAATTAATGTCAACTGCGGGGTACGGGGCAGAGAGTGTTGGATTCAGTTCTCCGGATTTTACCATTGCATTGCGGGGTCTCCGCGGACCTGGGGTAATGGTAATGAATGCTCTTATATACCAATGCAGCCCTGCGCTCATTTCTTGCCTCCATGTAAGATGCTCTGAAAATTCGATAAGCAGGAGCTGAATGAAGGAGATCTTACTTCTTTACCTTAGTATAAGCAGCGCCACGGAACTGGCTCTTATCACTGATTCCCGCTCAGTCTTCTTCTCACCTTCAAATAACTTATTATCCCAGGTTATCTTCAACTAGGCTATCATGTCTTATTTCGGCCTTCGGGGGAAGCCTCTCAGCACCCTACTGAGTATAGTAGCAGCGACAGCCTTTGCTCTTCAAGGCTATGATCAAGCCGTCATGAACGGTCTATTGACCCTGGATACCTTCAAGCACCAGTTTCCTCAAATCAGGAACTCAAACATCGAAGGTGAGCACGATATGACTATTCCCTTACACCTTTTCTTCTATGGCTGCTGACTGAGCTTGTCGTTTCCCTTCAGGTACGGCCGTGGCTATTTATGAGGTTGGCTGCGCGATCGGAGCCCTGTCTTGTGCCTTTCTTGGCGACGTTCTCGGTCGCCGTCGTACAATCTTCATTGCAGGCTGCATCGTGATTATGGGTGTTGCGATACAGAGCAGTTCGTTCTCTCTTGGACAGCTCATTGCTTCCAGAGTCATCACTGGTCTTGGGGTGGGTGCATTGACTGCTACGATTCCCATGTGGGTGTCCGAGTGCTCCAGTGCCAAAGATCGTGGTCGGCGAGTTCTGCTGCAAGGTTTCTTTGCCATCGGCGGAATTGTAGTCGCATCGTGGATGGAATTTGGTCTCTATTTCATCAAAGATAACCAAGTCAACTTTCGCTTCCCTATCGCGTTCCAAGGCTTGTTCGCCATCATCATCACCTCATTCGTCATGTTCCTTCCCGAGTCCCCTCGCTGGCTCATCAAACAAGATCGATTCGAGGAAGCGATTCTGGTCATGGCTGCTCTTGAGGACCTCCCTGATGACTCCGAGGTCATCCGTGAGGAGCTTTCCCTTATCCGCGACGCCTATATCGAGGAGCAGAACCAGAAAGTATCCGTCTTCACCATGGGGCCAGAACGCCAGTTTCATCGTGCTGTTCTCGCCGTCGGCCTCGCCATCCTCGCTCAGATGTCTGGCATAAACATCGTCACCTTTTATTCCACAACTATCTTCCAGCAACAGCTCAACTACTCACCAACAGAGTCTCGCATCTTCTCTGCAAGCTTGCAAGTCTGGCAGTTCATCGCTGCTGGTATTGCCCTTGTTCTTATTGACAGGTTCGGCCGTCGAAAGCTGCTCATGGCTGGTGCATTGGGCATGTGTGTCGCACAGACTTCGCTAGCAGGTCTCATGTCTGACCTGACCAACAAATCTGCAAGCGAAGCTGCCATATTCTTTTACTTTGTGGCTATGTTCTTCTTCCCCGTTGGCCTATTCCTTCTTCCTTTCATGTATGCTGCCGAGATATCGCCCTTAAGCATCCGTGCGCAGATTACCGCCATTAGTGCCTGCGCCAACTGGCTATTCAACTTCCTCGTTGCTGAAGTTTCCCCTCACGCCTTGAAGAACATTGGATACAAGTACTACATTGTGTATGCATGTATCACCCTTTTCACCTTCATCGTTATCTTGCTCTTTTATCCAGAAACTAAGGGCCGTACTTTGGAAGAGATTGATGACATTTTTATCCAGTCAAAGAGCATTTGGGACCCTGTCAAGACTGAGAAGAATATGCCCAGAAATGCCGTGGCATTGGCTGAACGGATCCGAAACGCACATGATGCGGAGAAACACAACGCAATCCATGCTGAGAATATTTAAGTAGACCATTATTATATTACATTGGTTCAGCATTTCCCCTACACCATTTTTTACTATCTGCCAGCTCCTCACGTGATTAGACCCAGCCACAAGGTATCGCAATGCTCTCTCTTAATCTCCACCAACTTGATTCCCGCAAATCTCTATAATCATTAGAAACTAAGTATTGTTTACTTACATAATGGTTAGACTTAACTTTTCTGCACTCAAGCACTATTTTGTCAATTTTGCAGATCAAGCGGGTCGACCAGCTAAGATGTTCTGGAGCAACCCGCCACGAAACATTCTAATACCACTAGTAAGCATGTGCCTCTATCTTGTCCATCCGCACTTCTCTCTAGATGATATGTACATGAAACAAATTTCAAGACATATTCGGGATAGGGATGGTGATCTCTTTCGATTCGAAGTATTCCACGTCCCTGAGGCTAGTAACGTCGACTGTGCCCAGCATTACCGAGACGAACTAAAGGCTCGAGGTGATGTATTTGAGCAAGTTCAAGAGGCGGAACAGTCATACAAAAACTGGGAGGATAAGGAAACAGACGCTCAGTACGCAGCTGAAAGTGAGCCCGACGGCAAGCTTGCTGGCCTTGTATCATCACAAAAGGGCCCACTTGTTGCTTACCGCGGCGTCGTATACGAGTACACGGATGCTACATGCAAACATGAAGACGAAGAGTAACCATTCAATGTCGTTGAAATCGATCCAGCATTGACACCGAATGACTATAGCCCTAGTGAACCGGAAAGAATAGGACCGTAGCCCCCCTTCAAAACGACACGCATGTTGGCCAAGAGAAAGTCCAAGGTTTTACGATATGAGGATCAAGTGGTTTGGCAGTGATTTGGCAGTGGTTTATGGACCATAGGTCTTGGAGTGGGTGAGGTCCAACTACGATCGTGACTCCCGAAGCTCAGTCCATGGAATGGACGTCATGGCAGTAAAATCAATTAAAGGTACATGAGAGAATACACCAATACCGTGAGAACGCCAAATACTGCATTCAATATCTACCATGATATATCTGTACTTTCTCTGCTCTTTACAGAGACAGGAACATTGCCATGCCCAACTCTCTTTCCTCCCTTAACTTTAGGTGCCGTCAGATGCCGAAATACTCCTTTTCCAAGCTTGCTATATAACGGAAGAACACCACCAGACTCAATAAGAGCTTCCTCCACTTCTGACTGCATGTAGTGAAAAATCACATCTGAGCCTTCGATTCGGATAGTCTTGGTATCTTTGTTGATAGTAATGATAGAGTCTTCCAGCGCGAGCTCGTAGAACCGTTGATCATGGATCTTTATGCTGAACAGTCCCATGTTAAGTTGATTTCTCTCATCTAGTCACATCAATCATCAATCTTCGTGGTTTCGAGTCAGGGACAACGTACAGATGAATGCGAAACCTTTCGCTATTACTGCCTCAACACCTGCTCCCTGCAGGGCTCTTACTGCGTCTTCCCGCGAAGATCCACTGCCAAACCCATTCTCGGCAACACTTTGTCGTATTAGCGTCCGTCAAAGTATGGCGTCGCCAGAAGCTTACATGACAGCTGAGCCATTCCTGGCCTTGTCCCTAAACTCAGGGCGGAAGTACTGGAAACAATGGCTTCCGAGATCAGCATTATCAACTCCTGGCATGAACTCAGCAGGAATGATTGCATCACTGTCGTTGTCAGTCAAGTCCATCCGAAGTGGGATCTCGTTCAACTTACGTATCAACATTTTCACCAAAGCGCTGCACCTTCGATTGTATGATCCTCGGAGTAATAGCTCCAACATCGTAATCGCCCTTGTTGAGGAGAACAGGGACAGAGTTGGATGATATCTCGGGTCTCGGTTCAGTAATCCTTAGTACTGGTTGGAGCCCATTGGATCTTCCTCCACTGACAAGTCTCTCAAGTTTTGCACAGTCCAGCTGATCAAGCAAGAACTTGGGATCCGTGACAACCATATCGAAGCTCGAGGCAGCCACAGCAGCTGCACACGTGATGTTACCAAAGCTTCCCTTGCCCATTCGGTTCCTAAAGTTGCGGTTCTGTGAAGAGAGCCAAACTTCTCCTTCCCCAGCCACATCAACATCGTTGATGCCAACGCAGTAGGAACAACCAGGCGCACCGATCTCAAAGCCAGCTTGCCTGTAAGTGTCCAGCAGACCATGCTTATCAAGGTTCTTGATTATGATGAGGCTTCCTGGTGTGACGCGGCGTTTCCCGTGGCGAGATGGTCGCATACCTGCGTACAACCCAGCCTCAAGCACCAGAGCGCCGACGATTAGGTCCTCTTCAGTCGTAGTACAGGCACCAATGAAGCATCCATCAAGTATCATACCAGCCTTTTCATGTATCGGAACGACATCATCCGGATTTGGATGCAGCGCCATCGTGAGACGGACTTCTGACAGATCAATAGTTCTCACATCGACATATTGAGCGTCTGGGTCGGCCTGAAAGAAGAGACCACCTTCACGATGCTCGGGGAGCTTTCGACGTGCGATCCATGCTGAGGTCTCTTCATCAGCTTCGAAACAAGTGCCCATGCCCCCAAATTCGGTTGTCATGTTGGCAATGGCGAATCGAGCATCCATGGATAGCTCCTTCAAACCAGGACCGCCATATTCCACAGCTCGCTGAAAGGCAATGGTGTTGCGCTTAAAGAGGCCGAGTATATGAAGAATCACGTCCTTTCCACCAACACCAAAAGGCAATTTCCCCACGAAGTTGATCCTGCAAACTTCAGGTACACGAAACCAGGTCTCACCAGTGACCATCGGCATGACAACGTCAGCTGCTCCAAAGCCAACAGCGAAAGAACCCATACTACCCGCTGAGCATGTATGCGAGTCACTTCCAACAACGATACGGCCAGGCTGGGCACGCTCACGAGTAAAGTCAGTGTGCATGATACTGGTATTGGCAGGAAGGAAGTCAATGATCTTGGCCTCTCGTCTGAAGCGCTCAGCTTTAGCGATCAGACCTTTTTGTCGAGGTTGATGGTTTGTGCGTGGGTCAACAGTATGATCCACTGCAAGCCAGAGACGATCGTTGCGGAATGGACGAGGTCTTCCCATTTGGTCATAGGTCTTTTCCATGCCGCCCCAGAGAAGCTCGGATGTGAGCGTCCAATCGACCTTGACGCAGATCATGTCTCCTGTCTCGACGTATGTCCTACTCAGACCAATGCCAGCGTGCGTCAAGATCTTCTCAATGACTCCCATAGGCCGGGCATACGTGGCCTGCCTGGGTGATGAGGGTGGGAAAGTAGGTACCGGGAGAGCATGAGCGTCGGCTGAGTTCAGAGCCTCTAAATAGTAGTCAAAGTTGTGTAGGAGGGTCTCCATGAACTCTTGTGGTGATGCGGTCCCGCCCAAGTCAGACGTCCTCGTGTCAGATCCAACTTGTTCTATAGGATCAAGAGTTCGTCGGATAGCCTTTGTCAATGCTGCGGCTTCAGTCTTCAAACCCAGTGACAGCTCAAGCATAATCCCGACGGCTTGGACGATACTAAGTGGGCTCACTTCACCCTCTCTTGGTTTGAGGTTGAATGGCTCGAAGACACCAGGTGCCTTGCCTTTACCGTGAATAGTAGACACAGCCGCTGATGCCAGAGTATTTGGCGACTTGAGTATTCCACTAGCCTGATCTGACAGAATATCGCCAAACATGTTCTCAGTTAAGATGATTCCGTTCAAGCTTTGGGGATTTGATGACAGTATCATCGAGGCATTGTCAACCAGAACATGGTCCAGCTGAACCTGAGGGAACTCATGGTTGAAAACTTTAGTGACGACAGATCTCCATAATCGAGAAGTGGCCATGACATTGGCTTTGTCAACAGAGTGCACCGGTTTCGGGGGGTTGAATTGCATGGCATATGTACCAGCTAGCCTTGCTAACCTCTGAATGGCAAAACGAGAGTAGCTGGTGGTGTCATATGCTTCACGATCCTCTCCCGCTTCTTGTTTCTCTCCATAGTAAGCACCACCCGTCAAGTCCCGAAAGAAAGTGATATCAAGGCCCTCCACTGCCTCTGGCTTATAAGAGCTGAGTGGTACAAGCGACTCAGACGGAAACTTGACCGGTCTGATATTGGCGAATAGTCCGAGTTCTTGTCGAAGGGCCAGCAGTCCCATTTCTGGCTGTATGCCGTACCTGGGGTCACCGCAGGAGCACAAGACGGCAGCATCGGATTGGAGGCATGCTTCTAGAGTGGAGGTTGGGAGGGAGCTTTGGTGGCCAGCTGCTAACGCCACGCCTCCAAAATCGTGTCTGGATATTTGGAATGCGACATCTGGACGAATGTGTTCGATCACATACAAGATTTGTTCAACGCATGATGCAAGTTGTGATCCGTGCGCGTCTCCTGGTAGGAGTGCTATTCTGAATGATAATTGATCTTTGATGAGAGGCATGTTGATGGCTTAGAGTTGCTTGGTAGGACAAATCAGTCAACATCACAAGATTCGCAATTAAATAGCCCAAGGGACAATTCAACGAGCAGAAGTAGCTTCCGATATCGGAATTTCAACCGAGGATACAGGATTCCAACAAAAGCCCGGCTCGTGGTGATGCTGACCTTCGCCATTCCCCTCAGTTGATTATAACTTGGCGGTCCGCCCTTACCCGGTCTTAGCGCCATTCCCCATGCTCCACCACAAAGGCCCCGGCTGACAACATATGAGCTCGTTCTTTATGACTGGATATCAGTAGAAATGCTCTTTGCAATGGCCGAGATGCGGGGCGATGTATATTTAGCAAACATGCAGCCTCTGTGTTCGCGAAGGGGAGTCTATAAGTCATCAGGGTTCGTGAAAGCCGAGCCAAATCGCCATCAGCAATAGGGTAGTTGGAGATACACTGCTGTCCTGACATTGTCATGATCCTGCGTCCTCGGCACAAAATTGGTCAGACAATAAGAGCTTGATTAACTAGAATAATTGATCCTGTCGTTTTGATTAAATCGGTTTCCTCTAATGTATCCGTGACTAAAGTGTCCCCAACCCGACTGTCTAATCCTTCCACTGATGACCATTGGCTCCATTAGCCCTCCCCTCATATTGATACTTCTCCTCAGTCTCGTAGTACTTATTAAACCCAACACCCTCACAAACCTCGTCATACGACAGAACAACGGGGGGCTTTCCAACCGTCATGGAATCCTTGATGTTCTCCAGTGTCACCCGTATACTCTTGAGCTTCGCAGCGACAAGCGTCCAAGGATAACAGACAATGCTGTAGCCAAGCTCAGCAAGGTCTTTTGCGGAGAGATTCTGGGTTTTGCCACCCTCAATGATGTTAGCGACTACAGGAAAGTCGAGATCCTTACGAAGACGTTCCATTGACTCGCGATCAGGAAGGGCTTCCACAAAAACAGCATCAACTCCGATCTCGATGGCTTTGCGTGCCCTTGTAAGGGCCTCATCGTATCCGTGGATCAGACTGTCTGTGCGGGCGAGGATCCAAATGTCTAGGCCTTCATTCCTAGCGTCGACAGCGGCCTGCCAGCGAGCGTAAGCTTCGCTTCTGGACACCACGCTTTTGCCAGCAGTGTGGCCACAGCCTGTTTACTTGAGGTTAGCTCCAGTTTCTTCTTGCCTGCGTGCCTTGACGTACGCTTTGGCCACGATTGGTCCTCGAGCATGATCCCAGCAGCTCCGGCCTGTGCAAATCTGTTCATCGAGTCAGTTGCCAACCATCTTCAACCCTTGTCTCAGATCATAACATACCCTTGGACCGTTCGGCGAACATTCATTGGGCTTCCATAACCAGTATCGCCATCTACCAGAATAGGGACATTGACCTCCCTAGAAACCTCTTGAATCTTATTCACAACCTCTCCAAAGGCAATATACCCAGTATCAGGGAGTCCAAAGGCAGACGCCATAGGGTACCCAGCCAGAAACACAACAGGGAACCCAGCCTCCTCGCATAAGCGGGAGCTCAATGCATCGTAGCTGCACACATTGGCGAGAATCTTGGAGGGATCCTCATGCGCCTCTTGCACCATGGCCCTAAGCTTGGAAGCTTGCAGGGAGGGTCTTGACCCCCGACAGTTGGTGTAATCTACCGTCACTCCTTGTCCATTGGGCTTGATGGTGGGAAACTCGCTTGCCTCGAAGTGGAAAGGGTAGGGTTTGGTGTTGACGATGGACTTGGACATGTTGGTGACTTTACTTACTCCTGAATTGTGAAGTTTAAGAATTTCGATTGAGAAATATTTTATTGCTCTGGTGTTCTTCCGGCTCTATTGATCAAACTATTATTCAAGCTTTATACATAATTTCCCCTCTCCTTTCGATGATGACTTCTGTGAAGAGGGCCGATGATCGGTGCCGACTCGGCAACCTTCGCCATTACTGTATGCAGGCAGTTGTTATACGTATTTAGGTCTGGCCAGTCCACATGGGCTATTGGGATCATAAGCTTGCACGTAAGCATTCATGTGTCGAGCAGCGTCGCGTCTCAAGGCGGCCACCGAACTAACGGATTCAGCCGGATGCACGCGGACCGACGCGGATACTACCGGCCCCGGAATGATCATCCCCTCGTCAGCCAACCCCCAACCCCAGACAATCAACAATCATCTTCCCCAGCTCAATTCAGCAATTTGTTGCATATCTCCGCTCATCATTCTCACTCTAATCATCCACCCGCAATGGAGAGCCCGGATCATTCCAGCAGTACCCGACAGTTCAAGCGCAGCTACGTCGCATGCGTCTCGTGCCGAGCGCGCAAATCAAGATGCATCATCAAAGACAACCCTCCCTGCGCTAAATGTGCCAGGGAGCACCGCGAGTGTCGGTTTGATCGCCGGCCCACAGCCCCGAAGCACCGCGATGCCCCAAAATGGACCCGTGGGAATGTGAATGCCGTGGACGATGCGCCCGCCGCTCAATCCGTTCAGGCAGCGAATCACTCCCCTTCGAGGGAGCTTGGCTTCAATTCGTCACCAAATAATACTAACCACCCACTATACAACCGAGTTCAGTCGACAATAGTTACTGGAACTAATGATGCCCTGGACTTCCTGTCAAGGGCTGCAGGACAGCACAGCATCGTGGGCTCAGTGCCATCTCAAGGGCATCCTTCAGCGAGCAACGTTCAGTCTGATAGGCCCAAAGTTGTATCTGGTGGATCTAATGGAGTTGGATTCACCATTACAGTTCTTTCAGAACCAGATGATGCTTGTCTAGACATGTGGGATAAATGTCGCTTCGTTCGCCAGGGTTGGTTCACGGCACAAGAGGCTGTCACCTACATCGACCTGTGAGTTAACTGCCATGTCTGTACCCTTAATCCTCGCACTAACTACAATAGCTTCTTTGAGAAGCTTGCCCCACTGTCTCCTGTCGTCCTTGACCAATTTCGAAGTCATGCATCTCATGAGCACCTCGTTTACAGGGAAGCCATGCTATGTTGCACCCTACTCATGATCTCGTCCCGGTTCTTCACACTGCCGGGTGCAGGCGGTACATCTAGAAGCCACTATGTCCACCAGCGTCTCTGGAGTCACTGTGAAGTCCTTATACGACGCATCGTGCTAGGCCAAGAGAAAACGTCCACCTCCCAGACAAGAACCATCGGCACAATAGAGAGTCTGATTCTGATATCCGATTGGCACCCTCGTGCTTTACATCTCCCCCCCGAGACGGATGGCTGGGATGGACTACTAGTGACGCCTGGGTACGACCGAGTCAATCGCAAGCATATCAACAACGAAGCTCCGCTTATTCGCTGGCGAGAAGATGTCTTTGAACCAGCCAAGCGGGCGAACAGAATGTCCTGGATGCTCCTCGGTATGGCCAACAATCTCGGCTATGAACTTGGGATACTCTCAGGGCAGACAGGCCATCTGGTGCATGGTGAAATACCTCGCGGCCGTCGAGCTCAGAAGCTCCTCTACAACTATCTGACCCAGACTGCGACTAGACTTGGCTACCCTTCTGTGTTTCCAGAAAGTATTTCTGTGGTTGCATCACGTCTTTCCATGCAAGAAACAGATGAACCGATTGACCAGTCCTGGATGTCTTATATGGACCTGAGTTTAGAGCTTACCCAATTGTCGCGTACGGCATCGTCAATGTTCTTTCACTCCGCAGCCCATCTCCAAACACAAGTGCTCGGAGACCACTATGTAGATCTCCTTGAACACTTTTCCCTATCTCTGTTCAAGTGGCAGGACAAATTCAACAGCATGAGCCAAGGTAATAAATCTCTGGCGTTCGATCAATTGCTCTGCTAACGTAGTCACAAGACCTCGCTTCACCGCTCAAAGACACCCTGCTGGTCGAATTCCATCATACCAAAGCCTGTACAGGTGCCATTTCCATCCAAGCTGTAGTAGCCCGAGCTTCCTCGGCTGGCTTCACAGCCGCCACCGCCAACTCTGATGAAGCATTGTCAGCATTCATAACACCTAAAGACGCCAAGTTCCTCCAAGAGGTTGTCTTTGACACTAAAAAGGTTCTTCGTATCGCAACAATGAGTGGTTTCAAAGACCATCTTCCTTTTGCACCGGCACGTGTCAAGATTAGTGTCATTAGTTCATCTGTGTTTCTTCTCAAGGCTCTCAGCGTTGGCTCCACCCATACGGATGTGAACGACGCTTTGTACACCTTAGATCAATGCACATCAACACTTAAGCAGTGTCCTGCAGATGACATGGACTTTGCGTTGAGATATGCAGATCTCATCGAGAAACATACTGCACAGTTTCGAGCCCATCTTACACAGTCTAGAGGTCTAGGTTCTAGTAATCACATTGGGCGGGCTTCAATCCCGAGGAATGCGAGTGAAGTAGAAACTGGCATGGATGGTACAAGCTCGTTTTTGTCTGGTCTGGATTCTCAACAACTTGGAGATGATGGGTCAATGATGAACTTTGATGTGGGGGATACGTGGGTCTCTCTTCCGTTTGACTCAAGCATAGCTCCTTTTGGTGAAGGGAGTGATCAAGTTGCTTTAGGATTGGATGTTGACGCCTTGAACTTCTTGTGGAGTTTGCCCGAGCTTGTGCAGGGCGAGACTGGTTTTGCTTAGCCTCAATATTCAGACATGAACATCTCCAGAGCGAGTAGTGTGTTTTAACTATCTTAGTGCACTAGAGCAGAGCTGCCTCGGAGAGGAAAGAAAACACAAGACCTCGATCCTAAATGATAAAAAGACTTAGGGTAATATAGCCTAAGTTTAGGATGACTTTTCCTAAGTTTATTTTAACACCCCACCGTAAGGTTTGCCGTTTTCTTACCCCCCAAGGGCTTGTTATCGACTGAACCACTCAGTAGGTTTGCTGCAACATTTAGTGATCTCACATTGAGTCTGGCTCACCATGCATAAGTCTCCACCGACGTTCTAGATTATGAGTCCCCGGCTACCACGTCGGTCCGGAGGCATCCGCCTGTATCCGGTATAGAGGGGCGGCAAACTGTGGCTGGCCAAGACCGCCGAATGGAAAATATCAACCGATGTTGCAATTCGCGAATGCTGTTTTAATCATTTGATTTGATGAAAGTGCGTATAATGCCGCGGCTATGAAGCTGCAGCTGGCATTTGCTGTCGAAGAGTAGACTTTCTCAAGATGGCATCTAGGTCTGGGCATCTGAAATTTCTTTGTAGGCCAATACGAGCAGTAGTGGTGACCTGATTTCCAAAGATCCCTAGTCAGACTAGCCAGTAAAGTGTGTCCAGCGGCCAAGTAGCTGCTACGACGCTAAGGCTGAACCTTGTTCACAGACTGCCATCCCAACCAAAACAATAGTGCCATCCTAACGCGGGGTAATCTGGGGTAACTAGGGCACTGGTAATCCAAGCAAGACAACTCGCCGCCACGATCGAGGAGAAGATCGAGTATCTATATCAATGGCAGCCCATTCGCCGTTTCCAGCGAAAATCATCAAACACCACGGTTCAATCTTCTCTACCTCTTTGCAACATGTCCAGTGCCCAAGACAAGAATCACGCTGAAGCCCTTGATATTGACGAAAAGGGACATTCTGATCACCTCGAAAAGCATGACACCCACATCTTCTCGGCGGTGGACGAGACCGGTACACACAAGAAGATCGATCCAGCTGAGATTAAGCTTGTGAGGAAGCTGGATTGGATCATTCTTCCGATTCTGTGGATCATGTACTGGTTCAATTACCTTGATCGCAACGCTATCACTGTTGCGCGCCTGGATGGCTTGGAGAAGGAGCTCAATTTGACTTCTACAGAGTATCAGACATGCGTTTCGATCTTATTTGTCGGATATATTCTTGGTCAAATCCCCTCAAGTAAGTAGAGTACTATTTGTCACCTGCTGCTTCAACTGATAGACCCTTTAGACATGCTCATGACTCGAATCCGACCTTCCCTCTACATGTCCGGTGCCATGGCACTCTGGGCCGTCGTAAGCACTCTCACTGCAATCTGCCATGACTTCAAAGGCCTTGTCCTCACGCGATTTTTTCTCGGCGTTACCGAAGCCCCTTTCTATCCTGGTGCGCTTTACGTCCTCTCGATCTTCTATACCAAGAAAGAGATAGCAACTCGTATCTCTATCTTGTTCACAGCCAACATCTGCGGAACTGCATTTGCAGGACTCATTGCCATTGGCGTCTTTGAAATGAGCGGTGTTGCAGGTCTCGCCGGATGGAGATGGCTCTTCATACTTCAGGGAATCATCACCTTTGTTATCTCCCTCGCTTCAGCATTTGTTCTGCCTGATGAGCCCAGCAATACGCGTTGGCTCACGGAGGAAGAGAGGGTCCTGGCCCATGAGCGGATCGCTGCCGATACTGTACAGATCCGAACCAATACGACGACTTTTGCTGGACTTGTCGATGCCTGCAAGGATCCTCGACTTTGGGTCCTCGTCTTCATGCAGCACTTTCACATGGCTGCTAGCAACTTTAAGAACTTCTTTCCTACCATCGTAGGAACACTCGGCTTCGACCGCAACACTACGCTGGCTCTGACCTGTCCCCCATATATCGTGTCTGGTATTGTCTGTATTGCATGGGCCACGAATTCTGGTACGTTTCCCGCAACGAATCTTCTCGAGCACCACCTGACAGCAAAACAGGTCGTATGAACGAAAGAACCTGGCACATCACCATTGCGAAAGTGATGGCTGTTTTTGGCTTCATACTAGCTTGCACGGTTCACAACACTGGCGCTCGCTATTTCGCAATGTGTGTCTTTGCCAGTGGCGTCTATGCCTGTAACAGTGTTATCCTCGGTTGGGTCGCGAGCACATGCGGTCAGACCAGAGAGAAAAAGGCTATTTCTCTCGCTCTAGCAAACACCGTTGCCACACTTGGTCCCATCTACACCCCAGTAGGTTTATCGATCTTTGATATTTGATCACGACTGACACCATCTAGTATCTTTGGCCGAGTTCAGATGAGCCCATGTACCCTGTCGCCATGTCCAGCAGTGCCGCCTTTTCTGCTGCCTCGGCTGTCCTAGCTTGGGTGCTTAGATGGATGCTCATCCGTGAGAATCGCAAGATTCGGGCTTCAAACAATGAAGCGAGGCTCTTCTATGCATACTAGACTTGGCAACCAATATCAGTGGCTTTAAGAAGCATTTAGATAGTCTATGTAGTTAAACCTGTATCTTAACTTGGCGCTGTTTATTAAGCTAAAGTTTAAATAATTATAAGAAATATTGAAGTTTAAAAGTAAAGATTTATATAAGTAAACTAAATTAATTGATATCTAAGCCTGCAAGCCTAGCAAGAAATTCACTCAAACCCCAAGCCCCAGGATCCGGCACCTGCTGGAACTCAGAACCACCAATGTATACACTCCGTCCCAGGCTAGCTTTCATGCCTACAGTTGCTTCTGCCCCATACTTTGCAGCCTCTGCTGCTCGGACCAAGCTGTTAGTTTTAACGAGCTTTTGGATAAATGGCTCCAGAGCATTAATGACAGTACGGTCGCCAATACGCGCTGGTATGTATCTAGCTAAAACACTGCTACTCTGCCCAAGCATGAAGGCCCAAGCCTGGCCTCGCCTCTAGTCTGGGTGTTATTCTGGCTAAATAAAGACTTAAGGTTAGCAAAATTATATAGCAGTTATAGGTAAGGTATAAGCTATTTCTCTAAAATAATATTTCTAGTCTCTAGTCCAGGCGTTATTCTGGCTAAATAAAGACTTAAGGTTAGCAAAATTATATAGCAGTTACAGGTAAGATATAGGCTATTCCCTTAAAATAATATTCCTATAAGATAATAGTAATAATTAAGTCTAAAGTAAATAAACCCTAACCCTAAATTAATAAGAAACTAATATTAAATACTAATAATAGGCCTAAAAACTAATAAAAGGAAGAAAAGGTTTAATTAATTTATTAAATATAGGTTATAATAATTTAAAATAAAATTTATATATTACTATAATAATAATAAAAAGTAAGTCTATATATATTTAAGCTAAATATATTTATATAAATAATAAGACTTATAATAAATAATAATAGTATTACTATTTAAACTTAACTAGATTTAAGTATTATATTAATAATAGCCTAGGTATTACTATAACTATAATAAATAATATAGTAAACTAAATAATCTAGCTTTATAAGTAACTTAATATTTTACTTTATTTAATCTGCTAGGCAGCTATTAAGCCTAAAGTAAATAAAATAAAATACTATTACTATAACTGCTATAAAACTATTAAGAAGTAGCTATAGGTAATAATTATATTTATAATATTATTTTCCCTATTAAGGTACTGCCTTTAGATACTATAGGACCTAATAGATAAAAATATATAATTACGATTAAATAGAAGTATACTAATCTCTAGACTAAAGATATATAAAGGTTTTAGCTATAAAAGTAAAAGCTATTACTTTCTAACTTATAATAAGTTAAATCTATCTATATATAAGACCTATAATAAATATAGAATATAGGTAGATAGTAAGTATAGCTAAAAGTATATAATACTTTAATTACTTTATAAAGCCTTAAATTTAAAGTATTAAATTATTAAGTTAATATAATATACTAATATTAATAGCAGTCTAGCCACTAAATATATTAATATTACTATAGCTAGAGATACTTTACTGCTATAGACTATCTAGATATATAAAAAGAAATTAAAAAAGGTAAAGATTAAATAGTAAAATTAAGTAAAGGCACTAAATAAAGTTAATATTAAGTTAAAATAAATACAGTTTATAAAATAGTTAGCCCCAGTTTAAACCACTATTTCTTTACTGATATCACTTTATCTGCAGTTCTTAGATATAAGGTCAATTAGTTATATGCCCTTATATATGCATTTAATTAGTAGAGCTAGTTATTATTAACTTTAGGTTAATTTAGCTTTTGCTAACTAATTTATATAAAAGTTAACCTAATTCCTTTAAACCTTTAGTCTAACCCTGCTATTACCCTATATTTATCCTAGAACTCTATATATAGATATACTATCCTTATATTAAAAGTAATACCCCCTCTGCTAT
>NW_022194798.1:0-7866 GCF_900067095.1 Fusarium proliferatum ET1 | reverse complement strand
TATTAATACTGCCCCTTGGCAGCTATATTAGCCTTTTTCCTTTACCCTAGCTAAAAGAGTACTAAGTTAAGTCTATTATAAAGTACATTCCCTAACCTGAATACCTATTAGTTATAGCTACTGACATTAATTATAGCTACTGATATAATACTATAAAATAGCCTATAGCTATATAATTAGGCCTACTATATAACTGGCTATAACCTTAATAACCTTTATTCCTAGAAGTGCTAGGGGTTAGGTTAGCCTTAAGTTATAGTGCCAGAAGAGGATTTAAAAGTAGGCCAATAGAGCTAAAATATATAGCTCTAGATATTTACATAAAGTAAGTAAGTAAAACCAGAAGTTTTTAACCTTAAGGTATAAACTAAGAGGTTATATTACTTAAAAAAGGTAGCCTATAATTTTTAACCTTAAGGTATAAATCGATATCTATTAAGTTAAGTATTTAAGTAAATATATTATATTATTAATATAATAATACCTTTATACCTTAGGGTATAAAAACTGAAGTTACTAATCTGCAATTAAGGTGACCTATATAATCTTTCCTATTATATACTATAATATTATCTTAGGATATATTATATAATGTAACTATAAGACTGCAGTAGAATGCTTCCTTTTAAGGGATACAGTAGGCTTTACTTCTCTATAGGGTATAATATAATAAAAATAAGCTATATATATTGCAGTATTACTATCGGCAATTATGTATATTATTATTAAGGTTAGCATTCTCTATATAGAGATAATTAGAATAGTAGGAGTTAGTGCTATTTATATATACTTTTATTAAGCAGGTAGGGGAAGCAGACTTATTTATAAATTTTTAGATAATAAAGAGGTACCCTTATTAAAGCTAGTCTCTAGATTTAGCCTACCCTATATATTATTAGCAATATTATGTTTTATATATTAATTATATATATAAAATAAAGAGATATATTAAATAAATATATATAGCTAACTTTTATAGTAAAAGATTTATATCTAATTAAAGTAAAGTATATAGAAAAGTAATAGCATTTAGGAGATAAATTATTATAAAATATTTAATTATATCTTTCTAAAAGTAGTAAACCTAACTACTAAACTAAATAGAAAATAAATACCTTATTGATATAGACCTTAATGTATTATAAATAATAGATAAAAATAAAGGTAGCTTAATTAAGATTATATATTTATTTTTAGGCATTTTAAGTTAAGTCTGGTTTTTATTTTATTTTTAAGTTTACAGTATAACCTAAAAGACCTTTTAATTCTAGCTAATCTAGCTTTAGCTCTTAATTATAACTAACTTATATATCTACCTCTCTATATCTATTTGCATTTATTATTAAAATAAGGCCCTGCCTTCCTTTATATCCTGTCTTATAAGATCTGTTAGTTTATTTTAATAGGATATTAAGTTCTAAGTTAGGTAAGAACTATTTTTAGGCCTAGCCACTATAAGTTAAGACTCTTTTAATAAAAGGGGCAGCCCTGGTTAGGTCGGGAAGTATCCTGTATAGCATAATACGGCTGGGAAATGATATAGCATTAATAGGGGTATGGCAGGCATTAAGTGAAAGGGGATTTTAGTAAAAGGGTTAACTGTAATTAGATAGTTATTAGCGGAATATAGTAAGTAGGAAGTTTAAATTGATAGATAGATAGAAAAGAAAATAAAAGAGAGAAAAGAAAAAAAAGGAGAGAAAGTTAAAGTATATATATAATAATAAATATATAGATATAGGAAATAATAATTTAGGGTTCCTATCTTATTTATTTTTCCTAAATTAACTAAAAAAAAAAAAACTAATAATATATTATCCTATAATACTGTATACTATAGGTCTTAATAGCTTTTATTATAATACTAATCACTAGGTTATAGTATACTGCTTCTGCAGAATATATTTAGTTTTAAAATAAATAAGCTAGAGGAGTTACTTGCAGGCTAAGCTATACTAGATAAAAGGTAATGAATTGCAACTAACAGTTAAGCGGTTTTTAATATATAAACTGCGCCTAGTTAAGGCATTACGGCAATAAAGGGCTAATAGAAAAAGGCTATGCCGACCTATAGAGGGTCTTACTGTATATAAAGGCTATATCTATACCTGTAAGGAAGCCTAATATAACTATTGTATACAGCAGGATAGGAAGATATATAATTATATGCCGGTTTATAAGAGGAAGGCCTTAAAGTATATAGATATTATGCCCTTCTAGAGGGCATATAAGCTCTAGATATACTTTATAGCTAAGGGCCTTATTAACTATTTTATAATTAAAGAAGACCTATTTTCACTACTAGCAGGAAAATCGCTAGTAGGGTCAGGCCTGGCTATAGCATCTATATCACAGGAGGAGAGAAAGCTATTTAAAGACCTAAAGGCTGATATTATCTAGGCCTTATATAACCTAGATAAAGAAGCCGAAATTATATAAGATATTAAGGTATTACAGGCTAATTAGGTGCCCTGGCTTGTCTATATTGGGTTCCTTATGTATTTGTAGGGTCTCTGCAATACCGAGATTATATTATTATATATATTACTATAAAGTAGCGATAACGGTAATGATAATAATAATAATAATAGAAAAGAAGAATGCAGTGCAGTTAATATAGATATAGATCTTAGATATATTCTTACTGCAGCTAAAAGTATACTTAGAGATATATATAAGTTATATAGCAATAAATTACCTAATTGTAAGATAATGCAGCAGTAAGTAAAGAGGCTAAGCAATTTCTGCAGTAATGATAGCTATATAGGCAGTATAAAAGTTAGTAAATTCTGCAGCTTTAAGAATAAGTTATTTCTTACTTCCTATTTCTGAATTATAAAGTAGCTATTAGTATACTATTATTAGGTAGTATATTATAAGGATAGCTACTTTATAAAAGGGGATAAAAGTTATATAGTACTGCAGGATATAATTAAAATGACCCCTCTATAATAAAAAGCTATAGAGGATATTATTAGTGTGTTATAGAGGCAAGATAAGGCGGCAAAGGGAAGGGGGATGCTATATTGCAATAAGAAGGGTAGCATAGCTATTAAGGATTATAATAAGTATAACGCTAAGTTAAAGTATACTATCTGCAAATTTTATATCTTGCTTATCTGCCAGACTGTTAGAAGCAGGCTATTCCGGTCTGCTATTTTAAGCTTTTATGCTATGCTTAGCTAGATAAAGGCTTTAACACACCAGGTAGATAACGAGCAGTATAAGCAGTATATATAGCGTAAACTAGGGAACTTTAATAGTAATCTGTTAGCACTTACCTAAATGGTATAGCTTATTCTATTTGACTTTATATGCTTTTAGAAGTAGGATAATAAAGATAGAATCCCTAATTTGCTAGATTAAATATATAAGAAGTATTTTTAGTAGATGGTAGAGATACCTTTTAGATATGTACTGTAATGGAGGCTATATCTCTTTACGGCCTTTTATATTAGTCTTATTAAGCATTAAGCCTGCTAGTCCCTTAATAGAGAAATAATTGACTATATAGAGATGAAACTATATATAGAATAAGTAATACAGCTAGTTAAGTCTAAATTCTGCCAGGTATATTTACTTCTATATAATAAGCTTCTATTTAAAATAAGGGATATTGCTTTAATTAAGGTATAGAGGCTATATAATAATCTAGATATAGATAACTATAGCGCTTTATAATTAATAGATAAAAGGAATTGTAAGATACTAGTAGAGATGTATAATGCCTTACTTTAATAGATTGAAAGGAGGGTAGATCTATAATAGGTATTTATGCAGCTAGATCTAAATAGTAAGGTTTATCTCTGCCTTAAGGCAATAACTATCTATAAGGCATATATCTAGAAGTTCCTTAAGAGGATATTAATGCCTATCTTGGTTCCTTTAGGCCCTTTATTATGCTCTTTAGAACTACTTTTTATTATATATATAAATATAGGTGCTTGCTGCAGATTGATATTTCTATGGGAGAAGATGGTTATAATATATATGCAATACAGTAAAAGCTAGAAATAGATTGGGGAGAAGAAGGATAATATCTGATTCCTACCTCTAGCTATTAGAAACCTTCTCTTAATATATCTTGCATTTATTCTGCCTTTATGCCAGGCCTTTTTATATTAGAGCAAGCTAGAAGCTCTACTTTTGCTATACCTATAGTTAAAGCTTAGTGGTAAGGTCTAGAGGGATAGTATAGTCTTATTCTGTCTGCGGAGGGTATATGTATAGGCAGAGGTGCCCTAGTTCTAGGTAGTATAGTAGCGCTAAATTGCTGCTTCTATTATAAAGGAGAAGTTTAGTGCCAGGAAGCAGGCTAATTTCGATATAGGTAAGATTGCAGTATCTAAAGAAATAGAGGATAAAGTAGATCTTATATACCTTGCCGGAATAAGTAATTATAGTTTCTAGACATTTAACTATAGCTATGCTAGCAGTATGATCTTGACTGTAATAAGCTTACTTTATTATGCCTACTGAGTATCTTAAAGCTGGCAGTCTTTATTTTGGATTAATTAAGTGCTTTAGGGGAAGCGGCCTTCTGCTATATTGGATATATAAGCGTAAGGGCTACTTAATGCTTATAAGAAGGTACGGTCTTATATAAGGCCAGCTGCTAAAAAAGATAGAATTATTATGGCTGCCTATAGGCTGTATAATAACCTAAAGCTATAGTTATATCGCTTTGGTTAGCAGGATGCTATACTGGCGACTATAGGTCTATATATACCTAAGCAGGTTATTGTTATTCTTGCAATAGGCTTGGGGAAGATATTAGTATTTATAGTTAGAGCTACCCTAGCAGAAGCTAAAATAATGATTTTAATTCTTCTTACTATAGCCTTATATAGCAATATACTTAGGCGCCTTAATAAAGTCGCACTAAAGCACTATATCTAGCGCCTAGGCTTAAAGAAATTAGCCCCTATCGTTATTATATTGGCCAAGGCAGCTTATATAGAGGCGTTCCTAAAGTATACTAACTAACTGTCTAATAGATAGTATCTAGATTAAATCGTAATTAATAAATGCTATCTCACAATTACAGCAAGCTATTACCAATAAAGTATATTGCAGCTAGCATGGCACATACAGCAGATTCATATATAGACTGTCTGGCTGATAGCAATACTACTGCCAATCTATTAAGAGCTTTTTTTTAAGCATAATAAGCTTATGCAGCTATATATTATCCAAAAGTCAATAAACCGTCCTAATATCCAATATATCATCCGGCAAGAATATAGGCTAGGCAATCTATATAAGCAGGCAGCTTATCTCATACGGTCTTGCTAGACCTAAATAGATCTATTTAAGAGCAAGCAGGACTGGGTTATTATATACTATCTAATAAAGGATCTTATAGTAAAGCTTGCTAGCATACTTAGCTATCCGTCCTATATAGCCAAGTCTGGCATAAAAGAAGAGAAGATAGTAATTATAGAGCAATGGCTAGCAGCAGCCAATTTACCTATTATCGTGGCGATATTAGCGCTAGGTCTTAGGTTTAACTACCCTTATATTCAATCGGTTATTTACGTTAATGCCTTAAGCCTTTTAATAGATTTCTCTTAAAAGTTAGGTAAAGTAGGTCGGGATAGTAAAGTAGCTAAATCGATTATCTTACTTAATGCAGCCTAGTAGCTGCAATTAGGTTAACCTATAGTAGCAGATAAAGAGGCTATATAACTGTATCTTTTATAGGAATACTGCTTATGTAGGGTCTTAAGCTAATTCCTTAATAGTAAACCTAACTGGCAGTAGTATATAGAGGGCAATAAGCTCTATAGTATTTATCCTAAGTATTATGCGTAATGCTAACTGCCTACCCTAAAGTTCTATCTATTGCGGCCTATATATAATAAGACTGAAGCCAGATAAAATAGGGATAATAGTAGCGCTAACCTTGCTGTTAGTAAGATAATCTTTACTAGACTTATTAAGGTAATTCATTAGGACTAAATATATAATAAAGAATTGAGTTGGTATAAAAGAGATCTTAAGATAATAAAAGGCTGCTGTCTCTATTGCCGTATAAAAGGAAAATCATTTAAGCATACAGTAATAGCTTATACTTAACGTTTTAATTAGATTTAAGCTAAGTAAAAAGCACTTTAAGACTGCCAGAGTAAGAAAAAGGAATAAATAGACTGGCATGCTATGTGCTAGAAGTGTTACTAGCCGCAAAAGATCTGCCGAGCTGCAGATCCAGAATATAAAAGGGATAACTTATGCTAATACCTAAATATAGTAATGCCTCTATACTTTGGCGCATTTAGTCAACCAGGTCGTACTTAATGGTTCTTAAAGCATTTTAATAAGTCATTTAAGATATACCAGGAATATATATTGTGGCTTAGTAAAGGTATGTCTCTTAGCGGTAGTTAATATATAAAGGCCAACTATATAGCTGCTCTTTTACTGGGAGAATTTAAATAGAGAGAAAGAAAGGAGAAGTACTTATAGTATATCTTTATAGTTACCTTATAATAGTAAGTATAAATGCTAAAATACATTTAAGGGTAAAGTTTTCTATTCTCTAAAGGAAAAATAATTAACTAATAATATAAAATAGTAAAACTGTAATTAGTTAGTATATAAAGAAATATAATTATTATAATTTAACTACTATTAAAAATATAAGGAAGAGTTAATATTAATTAATATATAACCTTAACTTAACTTTAAGGCAAAAGGTAGAATTTTCTTTACACCAAAAGTTATACTATACCAGTCTTATAATAGAAAGTAAGGTTTTTATTTTAATAAGATAGTTAAGAAAGTAGAGTGTAAGTATTATAAGTTAAGAGCAAAAAGGTTATTAATAATAATTTACCTATAACCCTAACCTTAAGGCAAAACCTTAAGTTTTAGTTTAATCAGGAAAGGTAAGAGGGTAGTAGATGTTTAAGGAAGTTAGGCAAAGGATAATAAGAGACTGGCTAGCTGTTATGCAAACGCTAAGCCAGAACTTAGACTAAGGCTTAACGGTAACCTTTAAGCCTAGGTATAACCCTAACCCTAACCCTATATCGGGTTAGGGTTAAAAGGTAAGGGTAAAGGGAAAGTTAAAGGGAGGAGGGAGAAAAGGGATTAAAAAAGGGTTAAAGAAGATAGGAAGTAAAGCTAAAGTCTAGGGTTAGAGGCTTTAAGAGTAAGTAAGAAGGTATAACCTTTAGGGTAAGGGTTGTAGGGAGCAAGGAGTTATTAAAGAAGAGAGAGTAAGCACTAACCGCTAGGGAAAGAGTTATATAAAGCAGAGAAGAAAAGGGAAGGGGTAAGGGCTGATAGTATTAAAGTGAGGGAAAAGGGAGGGAAAGGTAAGCACTATAAGGTTTTTTTTTTAAAAGTAAAAAAAAAGAGGTTAAAGGTAAGGTTAAGTAAGTAAAGAGGAGAAGCATAGAAAAGTTAAGAGTAAAAGGGGGAAAGTAGTAGTTAGGTAGTAAGGTAGTAAAGAAATTAAAAGAAAGGTAAAAAGGGTAGAAAAGAGAAGGAGTAAAGGGATAGTTATAGTTAGGGTTAAGGTTATTAAAAGAAAGGTAAAGGTAAAGAAAAGGAAAAGGGAAAGTAAAAAGGGTTTAAAGGGTTAAAGAGAGTTATTAAAAAAAGAGTTTTTAAAAAGAGAGTTTTTTTTTAAAAAAAGAAGAAATTAAAAAGAGAGAAAAAGAGAGTTTTTAAAAAGAGAGTTTTTTTTTTTTAAAAAAAAAAGAAGTTAAAAAGAGGGAAAAAGAGAGTTTTTTTTTTTTTAAAAAAAAAAGAAGTTAAAAAGAAAGAAAAAAGTGGTATTTAAAAAGTAAGTAAGGTTAAAGGTTTTTAAAAGGGAGTTAAGTAGAAAAAGAAAGTTAAAAAAAAAAGGTAAAAAGTAAA
>NW_022194801.1:1548275-1551111 GCF_900067095.1 Fusarium proliferatum ET1 | reverse complement strand
TAATTCTCCTTCACCTTAGGAATCTTTCCTAACTAACTATAGATAGCTTATATAATAGCTAAGGCCAGTTATTTATAATATATCTTAAACTGCAGTTAATAATTTACATTATCTACGCTAATGCATTTAAAGATCAAATTCTCCCATACTAGACAAAATATAGGACTAAAGGCATATTAGACTATATAAAATAGGCCTATTTAAAGGTTGCCAGTATTAAAGCATTCTATATAGTGCTTATTATATTCTTCTGGCATCAAGTCAAGATAATACTTTATTAAGAGATCTCTAAATTCAGTTATATAGCTGCAGATATAGTTAAGGACCTGCCTTTCTAGCATTTATAAGTGCAGATCAAATCAGGATGCTATATCATTAGCGCCATCAATATCACTATCTTCCCTCCGCTAAGCCTACTAATTATCCCTATAAGTAGTTACTATAAGACCTTTAATCGCAGGTATTAAGTCCTATCGTTATAAGAGCTTATTATTCTTATAAGTATCAATAATATCTACAGGCTTAATATTTACCTAATATACTATATAATCGATAACCTATACTATAACCTTACCTTCCTCCTTCTTAATCTTTAATAAGGGCTATATATCTAGAAACTAAAAAGTAAGGTTCTATTAAAGATAGCAGTAAAGACCGTTATAGGCTTCCTTATTAAGCAAGCTTAAAAATCTACCTTACTAAGCTATCTTTTAGACCAGTTTAATAGTAAAAGCGGCCAATAGGCTAGACTTACTGTTATCCTTATTATTACCTTCTCCCTTAAGATAAAAGACGTAATAAACATCCGCAGTATTATAAGTATTGCTTTTAAGGCTGCTGGCTAATATATTTCAGTTAGAAATTTAGACAGACTTAAAGGTAGAGGTAGAAAATGCCCTTAAAATCTTAAGTACCTAATAAAATATATTAAATTAATACTACTCTTAAGTTAGTAATATATTCTAGGTAAGGCTTAATAGCCTCTAAGACTATTATTATTTTCTTTTTTATTTATCCTAAAGTAAAAAAGAACTATAATCTATAGACACTAAAGGCAAGTTACTTATATCATTCAGTCTATACCCTACAATCTAATACTATTTTAAAATATTAAATATAGTTCTCCCTAAGGAGGTTTAATACTAGCAGGTAACCTAAGGTCTCCACTACTTACTTTACTATAGTATAATAAAATAGCTAATAAGAAAGCAAGCTTTACTTATTAGGCATAAGATATCTAATATACTTTTTTTAATACCCTTCTTATTAATATTTCTCTTAACGGAAAATAAAGTAGGATCCTAATTAAAGGCTAAGATAAGCTATAGCCAGATTTAACTATAGGTATTAGGCAGGGTAAGATTACGGCAATTAACATAAAGCTTAATATTAAGTTTAACTGGTAAAGTATTTATATAGAAAGGTAAGTATGGTTTATTAGGTATATATAAATATTATATACTAAAAGAAAATCTGCCAATAGTGTTAAGAATAATTAAGAGAGTTATACCTTTATTATAAAACTTATAAATCTACTATAAGTCATTTAAATTAAAATATATCTATTTCATATAATCTTTTAAGGCCTTAATATAATACTGGCTGGCTATAAGCTTGGGCCTTTTATTAATAAAATTGGCCTAGTTTTTAAATAATAATACATATTAATGTCGGTCCTGAATAATTTAGCTTGGATTAATATCTAAGAGGGTATTAGTAATTATCTTCTAAATAGAGGCGGCACTATACAAGACTTAGATATAGTGCTACTTAAATTAATATATAAGGCCACTATTCTAGAAAAAGCAATAAAAATAGGCAATATAGTTACAGTTAAGAGGCCTGTTACTACTATAAAACTAGAAGGAGTTAAGGAGATAGATAGGTAGCTTAGTAACAGTAAGGCAGTAAGGCTCTACCTATTTCCTTAGGGAATTAACCTCAATAAAGGAGGGTAAAGAAGGCTTTAGCGATTTAGCAGGCTTAATTAGTAAAGGTAGTGGTAATAATAGGGTATTATTAGTAATAGGGTTAAAGGAGGGAGAAAAATAGGTAGGTATAGTTTTCTGCCGCTTAGGCAGGCAGGGATTTATAGTAGATTTAGGTGGCAGAGGGCAACCAGTTTTAATTATAGTGCTGCTAAGGATAGGTATATATATATTATATAAGTATTTATCTTATTCTATAGCAGGTAAGATATAAGAAGGAATAGTTAAGAGGAGAGAAAGAGGATAGATAAAAATATAAGGAGTATTATTATTATATTAAATAGGAGATAATATAGAGATTAGAAACATAATTAATTAAAGAATAGTTAGGGGATAAAGATAGGAGGGCAAATAAAAAGTGTAGAAAGGAAGTAGAAGGTTAAAAGTTTAGAGGGAGGATAGCAGGTATAGACACTTAAACCTAGAATTAAGATATAAATAATTATTAAAAGTTTTAGAGGGTTGAGGGTATATAGATACCTAAACCTAGGTTTAAAAGATAAATTAGTAAAAGTTTTAGGAAAGGTATTATGTATAGATACCTAAACTTAGGTTTAGGCGGGTTAGCTATATAAAAATGGCAAGTTTACTAGCAAGCTTATAAAAATCTGGAGGCTATAAGTAAAAAGCTCTAAATATTTGTTATTTATAACCCTAACCAGGACCCCTTTGGTATGTTTTTTAACTGCAATTCTTACTACTTACTTTTTTAACCCTACCTTTTTTTTCTTTTTACTTAACTCTCTTTTAAAAACCCTTTACTTTACTTACTTCTAAAAACTACTTTTTCTTTTTTTTTAACTTTACCCTTTTAAACCTTCCTTCCTTTTTCTTTTCTTTTTACTTTC
>NW_022194801.1:1539760-1542299 GCF_900067095.1 Fusarium proliferatum ET1 | reverse complement strand
TCTATCTATCTATTAATTTAAACTTCCTGCTTACTATATTCTGCTAATAACTATCTAATTACAGTCAACCCTTTCACTAAAATCCCTTTTTACTTAATGCCTACTATACCTCTATTAATGCTATATTATTTCCTAGCTGTATTATGCTGTATAGAATACTTCCCGACCTAACCAGGGCTGCCCCTTTTATTAAAAGAGTCTTAACTTATAGTGGCTAGCGCTACTATACTAAACCTGCTATATGTACTGCCTCTAGCGCATTATAATTATTTATCCTTTATTTAGCTTTATCTCTAATTTAATAATATTAGTTTAATAATATTAGTAGTTATTTCTTAACTTTCTACTTTAATAATATTAGCAGTTGTTTCTTAACTTTCTACTTTAATAACGTTAGCGGTTATTTCTTAACTCTATATTTCTATAATGTTAGCGGTTATTACTTATTACTTATTATAACTTACTCTGCTTTTTGCTTTATATACTTTATAACTGCTTTTCTATCTCTGCCTTTTTACCTTATTGCCAGTGCTATTATGCTATACCTGCTGTAAGTACTGCCTTTAGCGGCCTAATTAAATAACTTAAAACTTTTATCTTTTTTTATATATAAACTTCTCCTTTTTGCTTTATTATTTTTACTTTTTTCTATTATATTATATTTTTATTTTTTTAACTTTATATATTCTTTCTATTTAATTCTTTACTTTCTTTACTTATATTCTCTTAACCTTAACCCTCTTAAATACTATAACCCTAACTATCTTATATACTATAACCCTAACCCTCTTAAATACTATAACCCTAACTATTTTATATACTATAACCCTAACTATTTTATGTATTATAACCTTTATCTTATTTTCTATTTTTAATTTTTATATTACTATTTAGTTTTATTATTAACCTGTTTTACTTATTTATAAACTTACTTCTATTTATTATTTTCTATCTTTTACTTATTTTATTAAGCGCTTTTTTATTTCTTATTTATTTTATAAATTTTATTCTTTTATTTTTTTTATTTTTTATTTATCTTTACTTTATTTATACTTTATTTTTTATAATCTTTTTATTTTATATTTTATTCCTTATTTATTTAATATATAATATCTATCTTTCTATACTATAGTTTATCTTTCTCTAACTATATATTAATATATTTTATTCTTTCTTCTCTTATTCTTTTTATAATACCTCTATTTTATACCTCCTTATAACTTTTTAATTTACTTTACTCTAACTTTTTAATATTTATTACTACTTTTAGTATTTACCCTATACTCACTTTATTTATTACGCCTAACCTAATTATTTTATAAACCTTTTCCTATATTTTGCCCTACCCTATATTCTGCATTTTATACCCTAATTTATAACTTCTTACTATTATACCTATATAGTTTTAATTTCTTTATTCCTTACTATTAAACATTCCTTATATAGCTATTCTCTTTAATCTTAATTTTTATACTAACTGTAATTTTAAAATTAATACTTCTTACCTCTATATGCCTTCTATATAATTACTTTCTATAATATATATATATTTATTCCCTTTATGCTATAAAACTGCCTCTTAATAACTAACTAACGATAAAACTCCTCTTTATCCTTAATAATAATATTAAATTTATACCTTACTATAGCTTAAACTTACTAACTTCCTAGCCCTATTAATATAACTGGCAGTAACTTATCCTTATATATATAACTGCTATCTTCCTTTTATATTTCTTTATATTAGTCTAGCGGCAGCTTATATATAAAGCAGTATAATAGCTCTTTAAACTAAAGCTTCTTATAAATAATATTATACCTTTCTTTTACTACCCTTTTATATTACTGCCTAACTTACTAATATTACTGCTTATTTAATACCTTTAATCCCTTTTAATAATATTATATATAATATACTAAATACTTTTTTATAACCTTATTTAGCTATTAGAAAAGCATCCTAATTTATATACCTTCTTCTATATTAAACCTATTTTAAATTATCCCTCTTACTTTACCTATATCTTTATCTTTCTTACTTTCCTTACAGTTATTAGTTTTATATTTAGCTTTACTGCTAATATTACTTTCTTTATTTTACTTCTTTTCTTTTTATTATTTTTTAATAAGTTTATATTAATTATAAAGCAAAGCCCTATTTATATTATTATATATCTTACCTACTATTCTATCTATAAATGCTAAAATAATAGCTTATTAATAACCTAAAGTTAATATAAATGCCTCTATCTATACCTAATTAATACTATCTATAAAGCTATAATATATATCCTATTACTTTAGTTACCTATTATATATAATAATTAACTTTACTATCTTACCTACTTACTATCTCTTTTAACCTATCTGCTAAATAAAATCTACTAATTTATATAGCTTCTTTATATAAACTATAGCTATAATCCTCTTAATATTAATACCTATTTTTAGCCTAATTATTACTGCAATCTAATAGCTTACTTAACTATCTACCTAAACTAACTAAACTTCTATATAATCTTTTTTACTTATACTACTA
>NW_022194801.1:1533076-1535251 GCF_900067095.1 Fusarium proliferatum ET1 | reverse complement strand
CTTCTGCCTAATATTTATTAATATCTAGTATTATATATAATTAATACCTATTACTATTACTTATATTATTAAGTTATCTATAAATATAATATATAGCATAACTATAATACTTATGCCTATAAGTTATATTACTGCTGGCAATATAAATAGTATACTTTTTCTAGCCTTTATTAATAATATACTAATTGCTATCTAATCTATCTTAAGTAATATAATTATCTATATACTTTTAGCCTGCTTTTTAGATTATTAAGTTACTTTTAGCCCTAATAGTGTTTATAACCTTTTAGCTATATTATCTTCTATCTTTTAAGCCACTTTTTAAGCAGTCTTTTTTTACTTATAGCTCTATTGCCTTATTACTTAACTATTCTGCTTATACTTTAGTGCATTTTTCTTATTTCTTTTATCTTTATCTTTCTTTTTTATACTACTTCTCTCTAAAAACTAATACTAAAGCTTATTAATCTCCTTAAAAGTTATAATTATCTTTAGTTAAAGCTTACCTAAAAAGCTAATATATATAGTATAATACTATCTTATAATATATATTCTATATATTAACTATAGATCCTATATAATATTCTAGCTTCCTCTATAGTTAACTGGCTTATCTATAATTAGATTAACCTTAATATTATTATCTTTATCTTTATCTTTTATTTAACTGTTTAGCTGCCTTATAATAAGCCTTTAAATTCTCTGCCCTATTTTAATAGTAATTACTTAATACTATCTTACTTTAATCCTAATCCCTATACCGGCCTATATTATATATATAAGCTTCCTGCTTAGCTAATTAGTATTCTATACTTATAAGCTGCTATCCTGCTATATATACTTTAGCTAATTACTATATAGCTTAGTAAGCTAATACTCTTGCCTTAATATCCTTTCTGCTAGAATTAACTATAATATATATATTATAATTATCTACTTAATTAAATTAAGTAAAAATTATATTACCTTTTAATTATTATTATAGATTACTTTTATTTTATCTTAATCTATAATAAGTATAATCTGCCTATTTAATATAAATATATTATAGATTAGCTGCTATAAGTTATAGTACTATAGCATTATTACCTTTAGCCCCCTACCTAAAAGTCTACCTTATATATATATAAGTATATATAATATCTCTTAAAATAGCTATAAATTATAAAGCTATATTTTAACCTTCTGCCACTTTTACTAATTTTGCATTATATTTTATATTAATATTTCTATTAGTTATATTACCTTTACCGGCCTAGGCTCTAACTAATTATTCTTTAGATTATTTATAAATAATTAATTTACTTTAAGCTATATTATATTATTAGCAATCTATTTTATATTAATTATTCTACTAACTTTCTATTATAATCCCCTAAATAGCCAGTTTAATATCTTTTATACCTTTATAACTTAACTATAAAGCATATAGGTAAATTTTTTAATATTAACCTCCTTATCTATATAAAATAGCGCCTCTTTATTATCTACCTACTATATTAATAGCTGCCCTCCTATCTTTTAGTAATGCCCTTTTCTATATACTATTTACCTAATAATTATACTAATAATAATATAACTACTAATATATATTTATACAGTATATTACTCTTTAAATAAAAGTACTGCCTTTACTCTAACCTTATCTTAATCTTACGGCTTATCCTTAAATACAGCCTCTAGAAAAAATAGCTAGGCTTATTATAATATACTAGCTAGTATGCCTATATATAAATATAGCTTTATATAGCCTAGTAAATATTACTTAATATTAAGTGCTATATAAAAGTATAATAGCAGGTTTATATATAAATTCCTATTAATTTCTATTTTAATTAAAGAAATAATAAACTAGAATATAGCTTAATTAAGTATATTATATATTAAACTGCTTATACTGCTATTATTAAACTCTTTATTATACTTACTAACCTCTTTATCTTCTTTATTATTAATATTAATATTTTTATTACTATAGAACCTACTGTCTTAACTACTAGAAAATATATCTTCTTAAAGCTTTTTATTAATATTATATAGTAAGCTCTATTACTTATCTATAAACTAAATAGCCTAGCATTTAAGTGCCTCCTTATATCTAATATAATATAACCTTTAGTAAAAGCTTAAGTAGCAGTAACCTACTAAATAATATTTAATTATTAATACTTTCTT